>NC_067225.1:29629454-29849454 GCF_019924925.1 Ctenopharyngodon idella | reverse complement strand
GTACTGTGTATATATACACTGCCTGGGCAAAAAAAAGTCACTGTTTGGATTTTAATAGGCAAATACTTAAGAGTCTATGGATTGATCATTATTACAGTGATTATTATTTTTCTAGCATGTTATATGTTTGGCAACGGTTCTTTTAACCCTTAAAGATGGAGTGTGTAGCTTTTCATTTCTTAAACAACCATGTAGGAAGACATATATATATTATTATATATATATCAAGTAACTGATACTAAGCATTTAAAAAAAAAAAAAAAAAAATGTATTACACTGTAGTCTGGAAAATGGGTTAAAAATCCTTTAGACTTACATTAAAGGGAGTAGAGCTATTTCTAGAGACCAGAATATCATGACTTTAAATTGACCACCTGGAACAGCTTAGCAATGCCCTAACAACCAACAAGAACACCTTAGCAACCACATCACAGTCAGAACAAGCTTATTAACTACATAGCAACACACTGGCATAGTGATGGCAAGTTGTGCACAAGCAGCTTTTTCTTCGGAAAGCATGAATATGGTTATTTTTACAGTTATGTTTGGTGCTGGTGCAGACACACTTTCCCTTTAAAGATACTTGGAAAATATTAGTTTCAAAAAGTTCAGACTCATCTGGAATTAGTAGAAGGAGTATATGTGGTTTAATGAAAGACTGTATGTGTTTCTGCTTTACAGGTATCAGAGCGGCACAGTCATTCTCCAGGGAACTCAAAGCGCCTGATGTGTGTGAGTTTTCATAATGCATATGTGTGTTTGTCGTGTGTCTGCACACTCGACTAAGTCTCGGCTCAAAGGGTCATGATGGAACACAGTTAGTGAACATCCTTGGACGCCCTCTGAGACCGCAGTATGTGAAGCTCACCGAGGGGGAGGAAGGATACTGCGTAGTCTGTAATCACACCGACTCTGTGACAGAATGGAAAAGCTGTCGCTCGCAGGCCACACAACCACCCCACACAAACATGTATGCCACACACGTGCACATTCTCACACAGGAATTTAAAGCAGAGGCAGTGAAAACTCTATGGGCGGTTGAAAGGTTTTGTACACCCTGCTCATCTGCATGTTACCACAGTACACACAGAAAGCGGATTTCTGTCAAATCATGAGCTTTGATTTAATTTCAGTCTCAAAAAGAACTGGGAACATTATTTAATTTTTTTAGATTGTCAGAAAAGCTTTTTGCTGATGCATTTTCTTTGCTTTCAACTTTCTAATGCTCAACCTCAACATAGCTCTTCCTGCCAGAGCTCAATGGAAAATGAGGTTTCTTTGTTCTTTTACGAAGTTCAAAGCAAAGAATGTTACATTTTGGTTTCTTTATAGTAAGACTCATATAGTAAGACTCATATAGTAAGACTCATAAAGACTCATATGATCAACCATGCTGATTAATTGGCCAATATCAGTCCATTTTACATGATTAGCATCAGAAAATTATTGTGCTGATTGTCAGTTCCAAAATCTACCAACATCCATGTGAATGAAGATTTTTTTTTCAGATATTTATAGAAAATTATGAGTAAATATTACATAAAATAAGTCAGGGCCTTCGCCAGAACATATAGAATGGGGAGGCATTTCATTTTCATAGGGGGGCACACTTTTTATGATCTACAAGACATACATTCACCAAAACAATAACATCCCGTATTAAGCCTAATATAACTGAAAAATACCAAGTTCTATATTAAAACACAAAATATGAATTTTCTGATTGTAAGCAGAGGGTGACCCAACACCATGAGATATGTGCTTCCCCTTTAAAAACATTTAAATAGATTTCTTTGAAATAGTTTCACATTTCGTGTCACCGCACAACCTACACATCCCAGCATAAGCGATAAAATATTTGTTATTAAAGCGCCTCTGTTTACAAATCACTATTCATTTTAACAGAAAAGCAAGCATACTATATGCAGGATTTGGCATGACAGAAAGCTCGCAAAGAGAGCTCATTTTATTATCATTAAAAAGCGGTTATACAACTTTATCACGACTACACAAAGTTCCATTCTCTAATGGTGAAGCTGATGCACAATGAATCTCTTGTTTACATAATTGCTTATTTTTAATGAGAGGATTTGCTAGCGCACAGAACTCAAACCTGCTTGAGTTTCGTGAAAACTGATCCTAGACCAGCATTTATTCTAAAAGCAATGAGAAGCATATGGAAACTTGTTTCCGCCACAGAATAAAACTTAATTAAAAGATAATTGTGACTTTTTATCTCACATTTCTGACATTTTCTCACAATATACAATTCTGACTTTATTTCAGACAATTGCGACTGTAGGCTATCACGCAATTCTGACTTTATCCGCAGAATTAAGTTGTTTTTTTTTGCTCTCAATATAAGTTTGCTGAATGACCATACGATTAGGGGGGCACGTTATTTCATCTGGGAGGGCGCTGCCCCCCAATACCACCCCCCTTGGAGACGGGCCTAAAAAAATTTATTTCAATTTAGCAATTTAAAACACTATATGTATAAATCAGGTAAATCATGTATAAAACATTTTTGAGGTCAGTAAAGTTTTTAATATTTTTTATGCTCACCAAGGCTGCATTCAAAAATACAGCAAAAACAGTAATATTGTGAAATAGTATTACAATTTAAAAGAACTGTTTTCTTTTCTAATACATTATACATTGTAAGATATTTCTTTAAGGGCAAAGCTGAAAATTTGATTAGAATAGCTTTTATTTGACATTGATTTCCGCTGTAACAATGTGAAAGTCTTTGCTGTCACTTTTGATCAGTTTAATGCTTCTTTGCTGAATCAAAAAATATTGATTTCTTAAAAAAAAAAAAAGCTGTAGCCTTATAACCCAAAACAAGTTTATTGACCCTATTTCCCTAATGCCATACTAAAACAAATTAACATAAGTGTCAGAGCAGTAGGTCATTGTTTAATGGTCATTCTGCCCTGAATTTGTACCATGTCGGATGAATGTCATGTTCAAAGAACATGATCAGCATTCACGCTAATGTCAGAGAGACACTGCTAGGGACACAGGTTACTTTGTCAATTGAAAATGAACCTTTATCCGTAGAACTCCATGATACTCCATGAACTCCTGAGAGAATTCCAGACAGTGTTTGTTCATGTATGTGATAACAGCTAGCTAAAAATTAAGGGTAATGTACTAATGTTACCGCTGTAATAATACACATTCTGGGTAGTTACCATTACACAACTGCTGTTTGCAATCATGTGAGAAAGTGCATCTGTCGACCTTATCATGTTGGTTAATTCAACAGATATCAAACATTAGCCAATGACATCACTCACAGTCTCATTCTAGCCCTTCATGATCTGTTATCAAGTCAGAGAGCTGGTAAAAAAGACTCTCATTTTTATTATAGCCAATGTGATGGCGGAAGTTTGACTTTAAGTTTGGACTTTTTACGTCATAGAGTCATTTGCTAAGTTTGCGTGACAATGAATATGACTATTAGGTCACCCAAAATGATCATTTTTTCATCATTTACATAACAAGAACAGGGACTGAGGTTTCAAGCTTCAAAACAGACACAAAAACTCCATAAAAGTCATAAAAGTAGTGAATCGCTATTCACTGATAATCATCCCCTCCAGTGAGCTGTGAGCTGAACTCGAACTGAATGAGTCTGATTTGTGAACGAAACTTTCAGAGCAAACAAGATTAACTAGACAAAAGATTGTTCACAAATCAAGCATTGCAATTTCTTTCATGGGATCTCTTGAATATGCCAAGGAGAGTTTGGTCAGATTTTCAGTGATTTAAGTCTGGTATAATGCTCAAAATATAGTGCATGAGTCATATGTACCACTTTTATGATGCTTTGATGCATTTGTATGCCATTTGTTCATTTTGTTTATGAAAAAGAGTGACCAGTATAGATTTAAAATATCTCAAAGTCGCCATGAGGGTGAGTAAATGACAAAACTATTCCTTTAAAGAAACCACCATTTTCATATCCCTTGATACACTGGGCACAGTCAGATCTAAATAGGATCTAATGAGCGTCGTCTAGTGTTCCTGTAACTACAGAGTCATTTAACTCTGCAGATAAGATAGATGGTGGCAGAAGCGGGTCATTGGGTGTATATTACATGCTGTTGGCTCACACTAGAGTTGTTCGCTAAACATGGAGTCTCAATCACTCACATATGCATGTGTGTATGAGGACATATTTTCCCACCACACTGGAGCTATTCTGAGTCGTGTTGTGAGATAGGCCAGATTACGTATCTGAACAGCAAGTGTAGTTGATTGGCTGGCGGCTTCTTCAAAGTCCAGAGCTCTATTAGAGACACCATACTAACACCTTCTCTGTCTCACAGTGTATGGGGGTGTTATGTCAATCATTAGTTGATCATAAAGTTCATTAATGGCTGTACACTGTAAAGAAAAAAATTTACTGAAGTACTAATATCTGTTTTGTACCTTTGTAATACACTGATAACCACCAAACACAATGGTAATGAGAGTCACATGATGAATCAAAGCTCATCACAAGCAGCTTTTCCACAAGCTGAGAAGGACAATACTAATAAATAGAAGGTATAGGACAGTGTCATTCACACAAACACTAAACACCATCATGGTAACAGACATGAAATGTTAAAAACGCAATAAACATTAATTTAACAACATTAGATGTAACAAATCCCTAATGTACATAACTGATAAGAAAAAACTAAGAAGAAACAAAAATACATCAAATGTGAAGTGTCACGCAGGGAATTGTAGGAATGTCAATTTACAGTTTTTCACTGTAAATTATAGAATGACTTGTTATTTTTCACTTGCAAAAACAGTAAATTTAACGGTATTTTACCATAAAATTACATTAAATGTACCGTTAGATCTATTACAGTTATTCACCGTATATAGTACAGAAACTTTCTGTAAACCAATTAACTGTTTTTCACCGTAGCATTTTTACAGTCTTTTACCATTAAAATCACGGTCATTTTTTACAGTGTAGAAATGTGATATGGTCCTTCATTTTGTCGTAATTGTAAGATTTTACATATTCTGAAGAAAATGTGGTGCTAGGGTGTTGCTAGGTGGTTGTTAGGATGTTTTAGATGGTTACTTGCTGGCTCAAGTTCACACTACAGTCTCTATGATGAGATATAAGCAATATGGTTACATTAGTAAACATCTTGACATACCTTGCATACAAATGATTGATTAAAAAGCATGCATTTTTGTATCTTTAGAATAATATAATATCAAGCAGTGATATTTTAGTGTTATTTATATATTGTATTTTTATTTTAAATTAGCTTTTACTTTTATATTTTATACATTTTAATTTATACAGAGTTCTGTCATGAAACTCTAGATGGCACAGGCTAATTAAACTCAATCTTCTTGCAATCACATCCTATAGCTGATTGATTCTTGCTGCTCAACTTTCAAATACTTGGTCAGCTTTTGCTGTCGTAGTTTGCAGCGTTCTTTCAGAAACCCTCCACCTTCCCCAGCTCCACCTGTATATATATATATATATATATATGTATATATATATATATATATTATATTATTATATTCTATATATTATTATATATATATAATTGCTTTATTTCAATTACTGATTTTTAGTTTTAGTTAACCATAACAACACTGATGTCAACAAATGTCTTCTGTATTAAGGAAGATCCCTGCAGTGCTTAGTCAACATCTAGACTTATTTCTCAATACAAATCCATTTTTATCTGCTTGGACATCCTGCAGAACATTTTGTTCATTTAGTTTTTTCAAGGAAATGGAAAAATCAAACGGGTTTGGGGGCGATGTGGGAGTGAGTAGATGATGAAAGATGTTTCATTTTTTGTGGTGATGTGTTCCTTTAAGAGTCAGGCATGCAGAAAGCAGGTAATAACAGCTCTCTGTGGTTTAATAAAGTATGTAAACAATCATTTCTGTTAACAGTGCTGAGTAAGTGCCTTCAATATCCTGCACATGAATTTAAATCCATAACTGTCTAAGAATGAAAGCTTTCAATGTTTAGCTTAAGTAAACAAAACTTCATGCCACTAAACTGGAGTTTGTCAACTCTCAGTGAATGCTGTTTTCTATGGAAGTACAGCTCCTATTTGCTTAAATGGGGAAATCTGTAATATTCAAATCATATGCAAAGCAATAACATATGATAAAACTAAATTTCAAATGAAAAATGTTTGTCATGTAATGACTTTAAATATAACATATTGCCATTAACTGCATAGGTTTGCAATTACCTAATCAGTAATAGGAAAATTGACAGTCGTGTAAATGCATGAACCATATCAGAAGTGCTATTTACCATCCTAACATGTAGTTTTGTTCATAGATTTGGAGAATGAAGAGATGTTGCACAACCTTTCTGTGTTAATCAGATACATAGCCTTGATCATTAACATCAAAGTTAATGTTTTTGAAAGAAGTCTCTTCTGCTCACCAAGCCTGCATTTATTTGATCAAAATACAGCAAAAACAGTAATATTTTGAAATATTATTACAATTCAAAATAAATATATTCTATTTGATCAAAGCTGAATTTTCAGCATCATTACTCCAGTCTTCAGTGTCACATGATCCTTCAGAAATCTAATATGCTGATTTGCTGCTCAAGAAACATTTCTTATGATTATCAATGTTGAAAACAGTTGTGTTGCTTAATATTTTTGTGGAAACCATGATACATTTTTATCTGCAATCTGCATATTTTGATGAACAGTAAGTTCAAAAGAACAGCATTTATTTAAAATAGAAATATTTTGTCTTTACTGACACTTTTGATCCAATTTATGCATCCTTCTTTTGGATCTATCCAAAAAAAAAAAAAAGTGATTTAGTTTTAATGAATTTATTTGACTGTAATTCACTTTTAATTACTTCAATATTATGAATTAAATGGCTCAAAAACATACGTTATTAGTAGAAAAAAATTAAATAACATGTTGAACATGAAAGTATTATGCAATCATTTAGGGCATTTCTCCTTATATAGAACCATTTTGGGTTCTTTAAAATTGAGTCAAGAACCCTATTGGTTCTATATAGAACCCCACTGAACCTTTTTTCTAAGAGTGTATAAAACACTAGTTCTGTTGGGAGACCTTACTGTCTGTGATGTTTGAGTACTGTGAGGGTGTAACATAGTTATTAAGTGTGGATGGAGGCTGCTGAGGTTAGTGTGCAGCCTGAATCCTTAGTATGTATAGGGCAGTCGTTTCAACCATATAAACAGCTTAAATAAACTACTGTAAATGGTTCACTGGGTCAAATGGAGACCAACAGCTGGGAAAGGACACAAATCCTCTATTACATATGGTACAATGATGTTCCCATCTTATACATGTGGTACAATGATGTTACCATATTTTTGGACATGTACCATAATATTACCATGGTGCTTTTTGAAGTAAATGCGTAACTCTAGAGGATGATACAGAGAGAGTGGGGATGAGGTTTGGTGCACGGGAAGTGAGAAAGTCAGTGAAAGGTTATTCTCACAGATCAAGCACCATTAGGAATGTGTGATTCAGTGCTGAGCTGTACGGGCTTGTTTTACCAGCAGAATCCTGTAGATGCCAAACCCATTAATGTACTGCTCCGCACACACAGTGTGTGCGTTTTTTGGATACTCTTACTGTTATTTCATGTCATTTGTGAAATAACTAACCCCTTAGGCCTTGATAAACAAATAAACTGCCGCCTCTCCCAGTTCCATGTTGGATAATAGAAAAGTACAGATGATTTAGTTGGATTACTTTCAGTTGGATTAACTGATATCCTTGGTAGAACATGAATGAGCACATTCTTTCCCATAGGAAAGACATGAGGGTGTGAATAGGTGATGATATCTTTTCTATTGGAAGAAAGAGGAGAGAGAGAGAGAGAGAGAGAGAGAGAGAGCCCTGTGGTAAAGGTGGGCAATATTTGCATTTCTCAAGGAGTGGTGGTATATGTTTAAGCTACCATCATTTATAAAACATTTTACAGTCTCATAAAACAGTCTCTTTCTCTTTTTGTATTCTGTCACTTTAAATTCCAGTGTTATTTTAGTATTATTTATGTACTATTATAGTTTGTATTAGCTTTTTATTTTTTTATTTTATCAGTTTTTATTTTACTTTGCTCAATTTTTAATAATTGTATGTGCTTTTGTCATTTTTATTTAGCATTTTTGCTTTTTTGTTTTAAATATTTCTAAATAGTTTTTGTGTATTCATTTAAGTAATTTATTAATTCATTATTTATTTAATTTAATCATTTTATTTCTGATAGTAATTTTAGTTCTTCAACCTAAATTTCAGTTAGTTAGCAAGGCATCGTAGTTTTTCAGTTTTTCATCTAATTTTATTTTATTTCAGCTTTATTTCAATTAAGAAAAATGTTTTTAATAGCTTAAGTTTTCGTTAACAATAGTTCAGATAAATGTGTGCTTAGCTATTAGTAGTTATAAGTGCATTTAAGTTTTTAAGTAACCCATGTGACTGTGTTACTTTTGGTAGTATTTCATTAAATTAATCACACATTTATGTGAACTTACTTTAATAAACACAGTGTTTATACTATTAATAAAATAGTTGTTGCTTATGTAGAACATCCCAAATCAGTCTTTTATATGTTTTTATGATAGTTAAACATTACCCTCATTCTGTGGTAGCTCTCTTGTGAACCTCACTAGGTTTTGGAACAGAGCTGTATTCAACAGAAAAACATTACTTTCTATTTGAGTAGCCTTAATCAGGCAAGCATCATGTACAGACCCAGGTGAAGTGACTAAAACTTTTTGTATGAGTGCTTTAGCAGATACACAGTCTCAGGTGACGTGCATGTAGAGGTTTGTGTTGCAGTGGGAGGGGTTGGTGGGATGAATAGAGCATTTGTGGTTTCTCTGAGTCAACATCATAGTTTAAAGTGCTATTACTGAATTGAATGAGTGTCATTTTCTGCAGCGGTGCCATGAACGATTATTTAACTGCCTAAGTAACTGAATTATTTTCTTTTGAATGTTAATAGGATGGAAGTTTTTCTCTCTCTTTCTCTCTCTCTCTCTCTCTCTCTCTCTCTCTCACAATCTTTTACACTTTACCACCTGTTGGACTGGGATTCATCTGCCAAAGTTATTCTCCAAAATCACAGGCTCTTTTTTTCCTTCCCCTACATTGCAAATGACGTAACTGAATCATAAATGACAAAGTGATATAAAACTAAAGACTACAGGGATGAAGAAACAACGCATTTTAAGTTTAATGCTCAGACAAGATAATAATTAATATGTTGCTAAAGTATAAGGTCAGATTATACTGTAAATAGAAGCTGGGGAAAAGATATATGAGCGCACAGTTGACTGTATTGCAACTAGGGAGGTAAGAGATGAGAACCAGCTTCCGCCTACATATGCTTTTAAAGAGATATCCCTAGAAGATATCATGCTACACTTCCATGCTATTTTTTTGTGGGATATGAATGTACATGATGCACCGAAACCATGAATCATTCAGACCCCCCAATCAAACAAAAGAAAGTGTGAGAAAGACATGAAAGAGGACAGGAAAATTAGGCTTGGAGGCATCTAAAGCTCTAGGATGACATGTACTAACAGAACATTGATGCTTTGCTTTTGGCTTTGCACCAATCTGAATCCGGTTCGAGGAATTCCGGTCTGTGTGGGAGTGTTTGATTGGTGTGAGCAGTACCAACTTGTATCCAGCCTACTAGGGTTTGGTCTGAAACAGGTTGAGTTTTAGAGGGGATGGATTTGGGATTGAGTAACTTTGCGGGATGTGTTTGCTGATAGCAGTATTCGTGACTGTTTGGAAATGCATGTTTGGAATAACTGACCTGAATGTCATGCCACAAGCTGTAATCTTGAAAAAAAAAAAATCAGGAAAAAGTCAAGAGCTGTTCTGTTTGTCAGGTGCTTATTGTTTTATTTACATGGCAAATATGCTTTTCTCACACACACCCACATCCTCTAAAGGCCAGAAACAGCACACTAACACTCCCATCATAGGTGTGTTATCTCTGACCTGTTTCCTCTCAAAGTCTGTCAGCTCACACCTTTTTTTTGCTAGCAGGTCAATGTGTGTGCATGAGTTTCTCTTTGAGTGTCTTTTGCCTAGTTTGGTCCTTTTAATATGCATCATTGCCTCATTTACAATCGCAGGGGGGCGGTAAAAGCAGTCTGTGATACTCATGTGTCCCTGGTCACACTTGTTGGGGTGTTTATGAGGCCATCATGTGTTTATCTTTTCACTATAAACCTCAGTTGAAACCACCTGCAGCTCAACAGCTTGAGTAATCCACTCCAGCAGCCACAGAAGTGCAAATCTCGTGCACAACACACACACTGAATATTGATCAGATTCATATTTTTGAAATTCTGTCATCATTCACTGACCCTCATGTTGTTCCAAACCTGTATTTTTACTTCTGTGAATCACAAAAGGAGGCGTTTTGAAGAATGTTAATGCTGCACTTATTCATGCTGTGAAAATGCATGGTGATTTATATTTTCAAGCTCCAAAAAGGACAAAAAACCTAAAAACTATACTTTATTATGTATACATTAACTCTTCATGCATTAGGTATCATGAACTAACAATGAACTATATATTTTGTAATTATTTTAATTTAATTTTTACAGCTTTTGTTTTGTTAAGTATTAATTTATATATATATTACTGTTCAGTGTTTGTGTTTATTCACAATGCATTTACTAATGTTAACAGAACATTTAGTTAATTTGTTTTATATATATATATATATATATATATATATATATATATATAATATCCAGTTTGTTTTTAGAAGTATTGTTCATTGTAATTTCATGCACATATACACCCTTATTGTAAAGAATGTCCATTTTAGTCATTATTCACTGATAATCTACCCTCATTTTGCGCTTTAGCATATTCAAACTTGACGTGACATGTTTGGTTTCAAAACACAGGACAACCAATTGTGTCAGCCAAATGACCAAATTTTTATTTTTATGTGAAAATTTTGATACATTCCTCTGTTTCTCTGTGTTTTCCTAAACACAGCCATTTTGTTGTTTTGGCAAAAATGGTTTAATGATTTTTTAAAATGTGTTCATGACATGAAGGTGAGTAAGTGTTTAATTTTTCTGTGTGATTGTTCCTTTAAAGATTCAGTTAAGGACAAAGGTTTTTAGTTATCTATATCTTTACTGGCCAGAGGCATCTGGAACACTATCATGATAGCATATGACACATTCATTTACAATACGGCATAAACAACAAGCTAGAATAAGATAAGGACAACAGAAACAAAAAGCATCTGGATAGTAGATGACTCGTTGTTCTGAGAACAACAGCACGTTTGTAAAATATTATTAGAAAAGGTTGATAGCAAATGTTCAAGAACACAATGTGAGCAACAATAGAGCAATAAGAGGCAATATTTATTCTTTAGAAAATTAGCCAGACCTAAGGACTGTAAAATATAATAGGTCAAGATATCCACTGCTAAGGCGTTGATGATATCTGTGCCTCAGGTAAAGTGAAGTCCCCGAGAGAGAATCCCCTCTGCTCAACAGCCGGCTAATGGGAGGTCAAAACAAGATCCTTGTATCTTGTAACGCTTGAGCGCTAGTCATATGCTTCGCCATTGTGACTCATAAAGTTCAAAAGAACTATGACTAATGTGACTCAAAGTGTAAACATAATGGACAAATCAAATTGTTTTGAAAATCTCCCTTCTGTTTAGACAAGGAGCAGCAAAGATACAGTGACAGTTGTGTTGGCAGAGGGGAATTAATTGACCTACTTTCATGTTGACAGAGTCTTGGAGTTTAAATAAAGCTTAAATAAATGAATATACTGAATTTAAAAGTGGGCTTTTTAATCAAACATTGTTTTGAAATTTGGACAGTCTTTATGTGTTTGCAGATTTCTTTATAACTGTATTGTCCAAGTGAGTGAGCGTTTTTGCACATTCTTAAGATGTTTTGGATGGTTGCCAGGTCGTTGCTATGCAGTTGCTAGGGTGTTCTGGGTGGAAGCCAGGGCGTTGCTATACAATTGATAAGGTGTTCTAGGTGGCCAGGTTGTTGTTATGCAGTTGCTAGGATGTTTTGAGTGGTCAGAGTGTTGCTGCGCAGTTGCTAGGGTGTTCTGGGTGGTTGCTAGAGTGTTGCTATACAGTTGATAAGGTGTTCTTGGTAGCCAGATTGTTGCTATGCAGTTGCTAGGATGTTTTGAGTGGCCAGATTGTTGCTATGCAGTTGCTAGGGTGTTCTGTGTGGTTGCCAGGGTGTTGCTATGAAGTTGATAAGATGTTCTAGGTGGCCAGGTTGTTTTTATGCTGGTGCTAGGATGTTTTGAGTGGCCAGATTGTTGCTATGCAGTTGCTAGGGTGTTCTGGGTGGTTGCCGGGGTGTTGCTAAACAGTTGATAAGGTGTTCTTGGTAGCCAGGTTGTTACTATCCAGTTGCTAGGGTGTTTTGAGTGGCCAGATTGTTGCTATGCAGTTCCTAGGGTGTTCTGGGTGGTTGCCAGGGCATTGCTATACAGTTGATAAGGTTTTCTAGGTGGCCAGGTTTTCCGTTTTATCACCTGTTAGATGAAATCATAAGTTTGATCACTTAGAAAAGTAACAGCACACCTCTCCTCAACAAATAGTGTAAGATGAGTTAGTTAAGGTTGCTTAAGTTTAGGTGTTTGAATAAATGCTTAATGTTAGGTGTTTGTATAAATCCCTAAACCTACACATGAGTGAAAGCAATATTAATGTGTGCTTACTGTCATTTAATACTGAACAAAAAGTGTGTAAAATTACTACACTAGGCAGAACTATGAGATCGATAATGCTGCAGGGAAAAGTGTATCAGGAAAGAGGATGTGGCTCAGAGGTTCTCAGATTTAGTTTGCAGCACAAGTAGTATGACACAGTTCCAGTATTACCAGATGAATGCAACAAAACTAGTTCACATCTAACACACAAAGTCGTATATCCTCCAAATGTACATACTTACACATGCAGCAAAGCATTCTCATGTGTTTATACCTGCTTTTCTCACCCACTTCCTGTCAGCGAAGAGAGTACTTCCTGTTTTTTGTGGCTTTTGCGGTTACACATTAATTCTGGATGAATTTTGTTTTACTATTTGTGAACTCTCTCTGGCATAGATCAACATTGTTTATTGGCTATATGCAAACGGCTATTGTACAGACAGATTGTTTTACTTGTGGATTTACATGAAATTCTGCAGGAAACTTCAGAGATTAAATGTGATAATAATGGACTTCTAATTAGAATATTGCCTTTTTACTAGAAAAAATAATAACTAAATAAAGAAAAATAATTAACTAAATAGAAAATAACTAAATTAAATGTTAATCTCTATGTTAATGTCAGTCCATTTCAGATCAAATGTTTTTGTATGGTTTATTCAAAGTCTAGATGAAATACTAGTTGTATGATATCTGCATATATTTTGCTTTAAAGTGATTAAAATTTGCATGATAAGATGTGTCTTGCATTATATATTTTGTGATTGAATGTAGGGCATTATCACACTGACTTTTTAACCTGGTTTTGCTGTAAAATGGCCTTAACAGATGCAAGGGAAAACACAGAGTTACAAAGAAACTGTAGGAGGAACAGTGTCTCAAAAAGGACACCCATCCTCCTCTGCTCGGCCTGGGAAGAGTAAAGTTACCAGTTACAGCATTAGTCACTGTAAAAGTACAGTATTTTAAATGAAGGGAATTCATTAGGAAGGGGCCATTTTTTCTGCTGTAGTTAATGCACATATCCTAAGACCCCTTAGGATATGTACAGTTTTTCACACCACAGATCAATTCACGCAAGCCCCTCTTTCATCTTGGTCGCATCTCTCTAGGTGTTCACACATAGTTGTTGTAAAGCATGAGATCTATAAAAAGGCAGCCATCTATAAAATGTGTGAAGACAAGACTCGACTCATTACAAACGTCCTTTGTTCATACTGTATTTTACAGAAGAACAATAAGTACTTGTGCTTAACATTTCATGGTCTCCATCTTTCTTTCAGAAAGTTAATTTGTCCTCCTTCTGCACTGCTTTGGCAAGAAAGAACCAACTAAAGACATAAATGTAAATAGAGCATCAGTCTGTGGTTTACGGGAGAGAACCTACGCAGCAAACAACAAAAGGCCTACGTATTACAGCAAAAGCCTACACTAAAGGGAAATGGCACTCATATATGTGGAGATGTTTATTTGCGTTACCGTTGTGGGCCGCTCTTTGTTGCATCACCACGGAACTACAGGCCTGTGAGGAAGTTTCCAGTGCGGTTACCATGACGAGAGTCTTGGAGTCCAGGAAGTTCATGTAGGAAGTTTTAAACATTTATTCATTTCTTGTCATTTACATATTTTGGAGCATTCTGGGAGTTTTAATGGTGTTTGCTAAGCTAACTATAATACTGTACTCATACTATACTCATACTTAGGGTATTATTATCAGAAAGTTAAGTATTCAACTTGTTGATAAAATGATCAGACAAAAAAATGTTTGGAAAAGTTCCTCATACTTACATCGAAGGAGAGACCTGAGCCATATGTAGATGTAACGGAGGCAAACTAGTAAGAGCTGTGTAAGTATACCTCACTCCCCTGGCCTCAAGAGGCGCACGAGTCACTGATGATACAGACTGCAGTCTTTAGCGTCCATTGTTAGCGCGTCCGCCTCCCATGCCGGAGACGCCGGTTCGAATTCCGTTCAGAGCGAGTCGAGTAGGACTGGTTACATTTGGTGCTGTGACTCCGCACCTGCCTCCCATGCAGGAGACACTTACTCGAATCCCACTCGTAGCGGGTTACATCTGGTGCCTCGACCCGGATGGAAATGAGGTTTTGCATGCCCACCTCCCTTGCCAGAGGCACCGGTTCGAATCCCGCTCGGGGTGGGTTGAGTAGGACCGGTTACATTTGGTGCTGTGACCTGGATGGGAATGAGGTTTAGCGCGCATGCCTCCCATGACGAAAACGTCATTTTGGAATCCTGCTCGGAGCGGGTTGAGTAGGATCGTTTACATTTGGTGCCGTGACCCGAGTGGGAATCAGGTTTGGGGGGTGAGTGTAATGGAGGCCAGCTAGTAAGAGCTCTGCGAGTAAACCTCACTCCCTTGGCATAAAGAAAACCACTTTCGACTGATGCTGGAGACTGCAGTCTTTAGCGTCCTTGTTAGAGCGCCCACCTCCCATGCCGGTTCGAATCCCGCTCGGTGCGTAGGACCGGTTACATTTGGTGCCGTGACCCCATGCCTGCCTCCCATGCAAGAGACGCTTGATCCGGGACGCTTCGAATCCCGCTTGAAGCGGGTTGAGTAGGACTGGTGACATTTGGTGTCATGACCCTGGTGGGAATGAGGTTTTGTGTACCCACCTCCCATGCCGGAGACGCTGGTTCGAATTCCACTCAGAGCGGGTTGAGTAGGACCGGTTACATTTGGTGCCGTGACCCTGGTGGGAATGAGGTTTACCGCCTGCCTCCCATGACGGAGATTCTGGTTCGAATTCCGCACGGAGCGGGTTAAGTAGGACCGGTTACATTTAGTGCCGTGATCCGGATGAGGATGAGGTTTAAAGTGCCTGCCTCCCATGCCAGAGAGGCCGGTTCGAATCCTGCTCGGAGCTGGTCGAGTAGAACCGGTTACATTTGGTGCCATGACCCGGGTGGGAATGAGGTTTAGGGGTGTGAGTGTAATGGAAGCCAGCTAGTAAGAGCTGTGTGAGTAAACCTCACTCCCTTCACACTTTCAACTGATGCTAGAGACTGCAGTCTTTAGCGTCTGTTAGAGCGCCCACCTCCCATGCCGGAGATGCCGGTTTGAATTCCTCTCGTGTAGGACCGGTTACATAGAGACCAGAATATCATAGAGACTTTGACGATGGTCCTTTTGACTTGGGCCATTAAGCACTGACCTAGTAAAGCTTTAGGAACTATATAGCAACATGCTAAAAAACGCTCATAATATCTTAACAACCAAATAGCAACATCCTGGCATCATGGTGTTGAGATTTGCATGTGTACGCAAAAAAAAGTCAAATGTGTCATTCCGCTTGCAGCTTGCTCACAGCGTCTGTGAAGGTGATCAGAGCTGCTTCATTAAAGGGTCACTCCAGAAGCACTCATGCTTGACTTTCCCTTCTGTCTCCATCACTCTCCCTCTCTCTTGTTTATCTCAACAGTGCTAAGAGAAATGACATCCGAAAGGGGGACAGACAAACATTTGTCCAGCTGAGCTGCGGTAACAGGATTTTGTTTGGACAGGAGCTTCTCTCTGCAGGGAAGAAGGTGACAGTTCATCACCACACTTAATGTGACACAAACTAAGATCTGGGGATGTAAATGTTATTCAGTGTAATTGGCCAAACCATGCATGCTCACAAAGGTTGACACTGTGCATTGATGTCCGCCCTCTGTAGTGATGACGTCTGAACCACACCAAGTTATTTTGAGACACAGGTATATTAGACACATGTTGGCAGTGTTTCAAACCCTGTGTACTGAGACACTCTTGTCGCATGTCCCCTATAAATTTCACTTGTGTATTTATGGACTGGACACATGGACCACAGGAAGGGGGAGGAATCAAATTGTATGAGTTAGCTAACTCAGAATTTCAAGTTAGTGCAATTAACATGCTTGTGTAATAAAACCAAGATTTAAAGTTAAATGAAATTATCTGTGGAGCTTGTTAACCTAAAAAATGGATGTAAATTATTACCTTATTAGGGTTTACAATAAAATGGGTGAAATAATTTGGGTGAAAATGTGCTTAACTCTCATAAAAATAATCTTAATGGTCTTTAAATTGTATTTCTTTATGCAAAACATTATTTAGTTTATTTTTCTTGACACTTATATGTTAATGTAAGCTTCATCTATATATGTATAATAATATAAATTTCTTTGTTTTAGTACTTAAGTTGAAATTATGTCTGGCCTCAATGCAAATTCTCTGAAGGGAAATGCTCAGAAGGATTCTAAGAATGAACCACATGCAGAACTTTCTTTGTGGTTCTGATGATTCATCCTCCAGCCATGAGTTTAAATCGGTGACTAGACTGCAGCTCTAACCAAGTTCAGCTAATATTGCAGTACTGTACATGTCACACTTTTAAACAATCAAATATTTGACAGCCTACTTCAAGTGTGTTTATAATGTGCATTATTGTTCATAAAAAGTGTGTTGATCATGCTTGTGTAAACAGAGAGGAAAACATTTGGCAATAACAACATTTACCTTTGAATATCACTAAACACCCAATTCAGGGGGTTTAAAAGATAAGAAAAGATGCCATCAGCTTCAAGGCTTTTGATTCATGCAATCTGGCTGCTTCATCAATCTGAGCTCTTTGTCTGAGAGGTAAAAGACGAATTGTCTTTTAGGTACACTAGATAAAGGCTGCACTTTATTCTTTATAAATGAGTAGATAGTGCATCTGTCTGGCTCTCGTCTCCTTTCCTTTGGTCTTTTAATGGAGGAGGCCCTTTTTTTGCTCTTTAGTTGTTCTTTAAGGAGTGACCTCACCTCCTGACCCCAGTCCTGAGTGACATGCTCAAGTATACACTTCTCCAACAGGGGGAGGTCAAAACTCAGAAAGTGGCAAATGCTGTTCTGTGTACAGATGGGGATTTTTTTTAACAGTTCTAAAACTGCTAGAAACAGCGGAAAGAAATGAACTGATTGCTCTAGTTCATATTTAAATTTAGGGGTGGTAATGAGAGTGATTGGTTAAGTGTTTTACAATGAGGGTTTACAACTCCTACACACTGCAAGCGTTTTATCATTTCTTTAATATACTATAAAAACGTTTAATCAAGCAACTTGAAATGTGGTTGCATCTAAATCAATTGTTTTTATTGAAATATATAATTTAACATATTTGAACAGTTTGATTAAATTAGGTTACATCAACAAAAGTAATTAATATAGGTCAAATCAGGTCCTTAAAGGCGACAACTGCTCATTTTCTCCTATTTTGTAATTTAATTTATTAATTAGATGGAACTATTTTCTATTACTACTGTCCACTACTGAATTAATATTTTATGGTCTCGATATTCTATTTGACATATCAGTGACTACACATTGATTTAGCATGGTGGATTGGTGCTGGTCTAGCTATTTGACCATCATAGCCATGCTGTTCACCAGTTGGTGAAGTTGGTCAGCCAGCATTGTCTGTCAGATGAAACTGGCTGACCAAGGAAGTCTACTAGATAGCTAGTTATGAAGCCTGGAGAGGCCCAGTATCTAAAACACAACATATGTTGTTTTTAAACAAGCTTTCCCTTTCTGCAAGTTTTCCAGTTTTCAGCTCTTCTTAATTTCATTTAATGTCGAGAGTGCAGATTAAACCTCCTGCTAATAGCCGTGTAAAGATATCAGCATCTGCTGCCTCTGATCCAAGAACAGTGTCGAGTTACGTGCTAATGGATCCTCATTACTGCACAAAGAGGGTTCAGTGAACTTCAGATTCCTGACGTATCTCAGCTGGCAGTCGGGTGATAAACCGTAAACTGTTTGTAAACCCTGATTCAGGACCACACTGAATATCTAGACTCGGATAAGAAGAACAATTTGTTTTGAGTTTGTAACGGTGCATGAAGCTTTAAGTGCTGAACTCATTAAAACAAACTCATGTGATGCTATTCTATAGAACACAAGTGGAGAATTTCAAAAGAATACCCTAAACCAGGGGTGGCTAACCCTGGTCCTGGAGAGCCTCAGTCTTGCAGAGTTTAGCTCCAACCCTAATAAAAACTCACCTGCCTATAGCTTTCTAGCAAAGCCACTGGAAGGCAAGCCTGCAAGCTTTAGCCGAAAAAGCGTAACGGCTAATGCTAACGCTCCGCCTCTGGCGGTACGCAGGGAAGGAGACCAGAGGCCGTTTTTTGAATGGATGTCAATGGATGAGAGGCAATGGATGAGATTAAGTTAGCCGTTATGCTTTCTCCAATGGTAAGAGATACAGACCCTCTCATCTCCCTATAATATACAATCTCTGCTTTCTAGCAACCTTTCAAACCTTGATTAGCTTGTTCAGGTGTGTTTGATTAGAGTTGGAGCTGAACTCTGCAGGACTGTGGCTCTCCAGGACCAGGGTTAGCCACCTCTGCCCTAAACACTCATTTGCATTTAATGAAAATGAAAAGCTCATTAACAAAGTTAACTATGATGCTTCTGTCCATATTTATTTTCATTGGATGGAAAGTAGCAGCCTCACTCTTAGAAATAAAGGTTCAGTGGGATTCTATAGAGAACCCTAAGGTTCTTGACTCAATTTTAAAGAGCGCCTTATGCCAGAAAGGTTCTAAATGTCTAAAATGATTGCATAATACTTTCATGTTTAAAGGGTTAGTTCACCCAAAAATGAAATTTCTGTCATTGAGTACTTACCCTTGTGTCTTTCCAAACTCGTAAGAATTTCGTTCATCTTCAGAACACAAATTAAGATATTTTTGATGAAATCCAAGATTTTTTTTATCCCCCATAGAAAGCAATGTAATTACCGTCATTCAAGGTCCAGAAAAGTAGGAAAAACATCGTTAAAATAGTCCATGTGACTACAGTGGTTCAACCTTAATGTTATAAAGTGACGAGAATACTCTTCGTGAAAAACAAAGCAAAAATAACAACTTTATTCAACAATTTCTTCTCTACCCGGACAGAGTCATATGCAGTTGATGCAGTGAACGCAGTTTAGCGCTTCCGTGTTTATGTCCAAATGCAGACTCAGTATTGGCTGGCTCCTGCGTCAGCATCACACGCATGCATTGTGCTGCTCACGTGAACAGTGTTGGCCAATAATGAGTTGGCGTTCAGACGTAAACACAGAAGCGCTGCACTGCGCCAACTGTGTAAGAGACTGACAGGGTAGAGAAGAAATCATTGAATAAAGTCGTTATTTTTGTTTTGTTTTTGTGCACAAAAAGTATTCTTGTCGCTTCATAACATTAAGGTTGAACCACTGTAGTCACGTTGACTATTTTAACAATGTCTTTACTATTTTTCTGGACCTTGAATGTGGTTATCACGTTGCTTTCTGTGGGGGATAAAAAAACCTTAGATTTCATCAAAAATATCTTAATTTGTGTTCCGAAGATGAACGAAGGTCTTACAGGTTTGGCACGACATCAATTTTTCTTTTTCTTTTCTTCTAAGATTGTGGACATTCTCCAGAATTAGAATTTGGAACATCATCAGGGTGAATTTCTTTTTGTGTGAACTATTCCTTTAAGGATGATTTGCACAAGCGTTTCAGCCAAGCCTTGCACATAAAGCTCACGGACACGAATGGGTTAATGTGGCCTAACTGCTTTATAGTATAAAGTTCTGTAAATAAGATGTCCTTTGCAGCCGGTCATTAAGTGAATGATCTGTTTTCATCCGCAGACGTGACCATTTGTATTTCCATATGTAAAAATCCTGTACAGAACGTTCTGTAATTATGCCTTTTACTCGCCACCGGTTCAGACAAACTATAAATCACGCAAAACACAACTGCGTCTGAGGAATGTGAAATGGTTTGCCCCACAGCAGACACAGACAGATACACAGATGCTTAAAAGCACACACTCTCTCCTCTTACACACTCACGCACTCCGGCACATATATACTGTCCTTTTGTCTCGTTTCACGTCCCTCAGCTGTCCACTGTCACTCACCCCATTTCATGCTGCTGTCACAGGACATTCTCCCACAAATCTCCCATGCACATGTGCCCTCTGACAGCTCACACACGTGACAGAAACACACAGCACACACATTCAACTCTGATAAGTCTGAAGTCAACATAAAATAAAAACTGACCCCTATATAGTTCATATTCCTGTTCTTATTGTGAATGATTCATTGGTGAATGTTATTTCAAATTTTTTAATTTATCTACATAATCTTTATTTAGAACTCGCTCTGCCTCTGAAATGACTCTCTTTTCTTCAAAATTCTTCATACAGTGGACTACCAGTAAAATTGATAAAAAATTTGGAACCAAAAATTATTCAGACACTTTGACCTGACCATGTTTTGCTTAAGTGTTATCTGACATAATTAAGATTATTTTTTTCTGACACAGTTTAACTCTGAGATCTTGTCATATTTTATTACCATTTTTTTAAACTATAGTGAATAAACTGTATTAATGAATGAAATGTTCAAGGTATCTGAATACATTTTAGTTTGACTGTACATTAACCAATAGACAAATAGCTATTTTATGTTTTAATTTCATTCTGGTATGCCTGCTTTTTATGATCCAGTCAATTTCCGATGGATAAATTCAAGTGCCATCCTACATTTTTTTTTCCCTTAAATATTTTATTTTAGTCAGAAATACATCATATTACAGAAGTGAAATGAGTTGTGTATGGGGTTTCACTGTGGCTTTCAGGCAAAAGTATCTGCAAAAGATCTTTTTACAGAAAATCTTATTTAATAGCAAATAGAGACTTTTTTACTACTAAAAGCAGGGAATGTTTGACAGAGCTAAATTTTCTAAAACTACAAACAGCGTATGTTGATTTGATTATGATTTGTGTAAAATAATGTGTTTTGAATTGAATTTGAATTTAAACTGGGAATGCTAAGCCAGAAGACACAAGAACTTTATTTTTGAATATTCAAATTTAACATGCTGTGAAATCAGACAAAATTACATTTAAATTTGCATTATTGAAATCACACTGGGGAAAAAAATTACCTATACTTTTGTCGTTTTCCACTAAAATAGACTAAACACCTTTAAAGTAGCATAAGATATTATGAATTAACTTTATTTTATTGGAAAATTATTAAAATTATTAAGCATAAATCTTGCTAAATGTAATGTGGCTTGTGCTCAAAAAGAAAAAAATGCAGCACATGAATGAGTTTTTTATTACCTGAAAACCAAATGTCCTGCGACATGCTTGAAATTTGGTACCCAGCATTCGAGGAACTATCTAGATATCAAGCAATTCTGTCTGACCAAATTAAAGCATGTATCGAGACACATGAGGACTCGTTTTGACTAAACTCTATAATAGGGTTCTGTGTGCCACATGGTGAATACAACTTCTCAGAAAGAATTCCCTAGAATGGAACAGAGTGGATATAAAGCAGAGCCAAGACTTACTATCTTTGTATTTCTGCGTTTTATCAAGCTGGAATTCAAACAAAGACCTGATTAATTCAATTCACTTCAAAACTACACACACACACATGCAACCATTTGAAGTCAGTCTCTTGTTTGTCCTCTTCACAGAAAGTCATCTGGCCTTGAAATCATAGTGATACGTCAGCCACCAAGCAAACATGCATACACACACATGCATATCAGTCACCAGGGAATGTAAGCCAAGCTTTGCTGAGTACTGTAATCATGTACTACTGAACTTTGTCCCAGTATTTAGTAGGAGATCTTGGTCCCTTTAATTCAATGACATGTGTACCTCATGGATACTTGGAAATATATTAATTTTACTTGGTAAAACCTTTAAACCTTATATATATATATATATATATATATAAAGGTGTTAGGTCTTTTTTATACTGGTGCATTTGACCTGAGGCAAAACAGATTGAGTCATAAACATACATTCTACTCTCCAACATCTTTATTTTGCAATCATCTTTATTTGAATAAATTTCCACTAAATAATCCCCTATCGGCAAATTTTTCTGTATCTTGTCACATTCCTGTTTGTTGAAGAGCTTATCATGTTCTTATGATCTCTGCAGGTGTAGGAACAAGCTGAAGAAATTGAGAAATACATGCCAGCGGTGATCCTGCAAATGTCTGTTTCCCACAGGAATGAAGCTTATACAGGTGAATTCCATGCATTTAGAAATTATAATTAATTAATTATAATTAATTAAAAGTAAGAAAGAAATGTTGAGACTCACTTTACAAGTTACAAGTTTCATGACAATTAAGCAACATTTTCACCCCCAATTCCCATTACTGTAATGCATCTTGAAGTTTTTTTTTTTTAAATAACTCCCATGATTCAGACATCATCATACTTTGCAGTAAGATGCGTGGGGGCTGAAAACACGCATTTGAGACCACTGAAGTGCATATAACCACCTGCCTGGAGTGAGATATTTTGCACCTTTACAGTTTAGTCATATAACTCTCGAAAGACCCCCCCCTTACCCGTTTCTCCACAGGCAAAACAAAGAAAAGCCCCCTCGGATGGAGAGGAAGAGAGAGAGGGATGGAATGAGAAAGAGAGCGAGTGAAAGAGAGTGAGTCATGAGTGCAGCTTTGAACAACAAGGGGAAATCCTCCTATTGAGAGGCATGCGCTGTGGAAACACTCATCACTCATAGAGGTAACGGAACCGGAGGCCATGCACAAACCAAAACCTTTAGCCATTTATCTGGAGAATGTGTTATGCAAAACAGTATTAATTTTAACCAAAAATGCGAACTGCGCTTCCTGAACATTTAAAGATGCTAAAATGCTTTTTGATGTTTTTTTGGGGGGTTTTTTAGAAAGTAAAAGACCTGGCCACATACAAGTGCATGAACATAATCCTGATCATTTAGATTGTTATGCATGTTCTTGTCAAATGTGTCTCGAGTTATTTTCAGAGCGATTCAAATTTGTGGTTTTTCACACTAAAATACTTGAAGCACATCAAGAAGTCAGCGTGGGCCACACAATGGAGTTATTTAGGGAAATTTCACATGAATGTCATATGTAGGTATTCACCCCGTACTTTCTGTTGTAGCACTTGCGCTAGCACTTTACTCACAGGAAACTCAGGGGGAAGCTCCCCATCTGGGTTTAACATAAAAAAGGAACGTTTCCTGTTGCTTACTAGTGTTTCTTTCACGTCTTTCTCATTTGCATGATTTCCACCCTGATGTTAAAACCTGTGTTTATAGGCTCCAAAAGTTACAATTACATCATATAATTTTTGCTTTGGAGACCTTTATTCTGCTTCAACAGAAATCATGTAGAAGTCAACAGGAAGTGCATGTTTTTGAATGGTTTTCTTTGATCATTATGAGAGCATTAATTAATTTAATTGGCAAAATTAATTTGTCAAATCTCATATTTATACTGGGTGCTGAGAATACAACTCCATGGACTTATTTTTGTGGAAAAATGTATGCACAATGGGGATAAAATGTTGCAGAAACAAATATGTTTTATTTTAATTGTAGATAAAATCACAAAAACCTGTAGTATATGACTATTTCATGCATGAAAAAAAAAGTAATCATGAAAATATTCAATAAAATGTGACTTGTGGTCTTTCAGCATAGTACAATCTTTTAGCACAGCGGTGGAGGTAATTTAAGGATACTTATATCATGTACAAAAAATATGAAATGATGTTAATGAACAGATGGCTCAGGGTCAAAATCAGATCAGAATGGCCTTAAAATGTCAGCTTTTGTTGCATTGGCTGAAAACAGGAAGAAAACGTATTGGTGTTTGTTCAGCTATATTATGATCAAAAGATCCATTCACTTTACTGTTATATGTAGCACATGTCTGAATGTTATTGCGTTAGATAACAAAATATGAAATCAAATAGCATTTTTGGAAAAAAAAAAAAAAGATAGTGCAAGCAAAATAATTTAAGTGTCCAAATGCGTTTTGGGGCTGTATATGCAAAAGAACGATTTTGCAATACATTAGTGTTGTTTTTAACCTACTGCATTTCTTTAATTATTGTAGCTTTAAGACCCCTTCACACCAAGGACAATAACAACAACAATAAGGATCGTTCTTAATATAAAAGAATAGCAGAGTCCGCACCACAACTATAACGATAATGGCACAGAGAAACGATATCACTGAAATAATTTTCAGAACTTTTTTTCCAGCTGATGAACGATAAAAACACTGACAGCCAATCAGAATCCATCCTGCTTTCAGAGCTTGAGCATTTATAGTGGCAGACGACAAAACTGCAGTGCGCTTAGAAGAAACAGAACAATATTGTCCACTGGTGTGGATGCTAATATCTGCTGGATCAGTCTGCTGCTTTTGACACAGTTAACCTCCAGATTTTCCTGTCAACCCACATGACAAAGGGTATCTTGGGAACCGCACTCCATAGGTTCAAGTCTTACCTCTCAGGTAGGTCCTTCAGGGTATTTTGGAGGGGTGAGGTGTCTAAGTCAGATCATCTTGCTACTGGGGTACCTCAGGGCTCAGTGCTTGGACCACTTCTCTTCTCCATCTACATGTCATTACTAGGATCTGTCATTCAGGAACATGATTTTTCCTATCACTGCTATGTTGATGACACACAACTCTAACTCTCATTCCAAACAGATGATCTGACGGTTGCTGTTCACACCTATGCGCCCTCCAGAAGCTTGCGTTCTGCAAGTGAATGGCGCCTTGTGGTGCCATCCCAAAGAGGCACAAAATCACTCTCATGGACCTTTTCCTTGTCTGTTACCTGCTGCTGGAATGACCTGCCTAACTCAATCCAAGCAGCTGAGTCTTTAGCCATTTTCAAAAAACTGCTAAAGACATCTTTTTCGCCACTTGACCCAGTAATATTAGCTCTTACTTCTCTATTTCTATTCTCTCTCTCTCTCTCTCTTTTTTTTTTTTTTTTAAATCCTTGCTACATGCACTTTTCTGGAATAACTGGGACTTGACACAGCACTTGCATACTTTTGCACTCATGTTGATTTGATTGCTTCTATTGTTCTCATTTGTAAGTCACTTTGGAAAAAAGTGTCTGCTAAATGATTAAATGTGAATGCTAATATAGTTATCTTTATAGGTATCATTCTTGGTGTGAACGGGCCTTTATTTTTCATCTTCTCTCTATAAAACAGATTTGTTTTTACATTGATTTTAACTCTTTTCATAGGTTTTCTTAACAATACAGTATAAAACTTTAAGCTGAAATGACACATATTGAAACCCTTTGCCATTTAAATGTGTCCATTTAATGTGATGACAAGCTCTTGTGAATACATGAAGTTGCTCCAACAGAAAACAAATGATGCTATTTTTATAGACTTAAGGTGTCAAGTGTGAAATCTCTGATTTAATCCTTGGATGTCTTAACACAGAGGTCAAGAACAGGTGGGTTAAAGGGTACATTATGAGAATGGCCCACTGTTTTATACATTGGCGGCTGTTTAGTTGAAATCAGAAGATTATGAGTAATTAACCAACTGAAGCTCCCACCCTTTTACCAGAAGAGTTCAAAGAGTTTGGGTTCCTGTGTGTGTGTGTGTGTGTGTGTGTGTGTGTGCTGAGTGTGTTATGATCTACCATCCGTCCAATCATCTAACCACGTCTGACTGTGTCTTCACAGTTGATTGTGCATGACAAGAACATCCAACTAAAATTATCAACCACCACATGTAAAACTGGTATGAATATGAATGATCTGTGAAGCTCTGAGACTTTCAATGAGCTAATTAATCGTGTTGTCGTGTCTTATGATTCCTGTGCTTCTGCACTTACTGTATCGGTCAGATCATGCTGAAGGTAGAGATGAGCTGTCAGACACCAACACACGTTAAGGGGGAGCCCCATTGCAAAAACAAGACTCATCATCTGACATACATGACAGAAATGGAAGTTTTGGGCTCAAAAACACCCACCCATGAGTCCCAGGTCAAATTTAGAGCTCATTTCTGATATAATGAAAGTGAACCTTTTCACAGGGGCGTCATGTATTTTCTTTCTCTCCCCCTCTCCTTCACTCATGCTAAGACAAGTATCAGTATTATCATTGGTCATACTTAAGGTTAGGGATTAAAAATTTAAAGTCCTAAGTATTAATATTTGGCTAAGCATTAACTCGTCCCACAGTAATAAAACGACCAAACAAATATCATAGACTTGCGATGAAAAAAAAGTTCCAATTCATTTACATATCTTTCGTCTTGATAAGCAGCCAGGTAGGTCACCCTAGCAGCACCTTGGCAACCACCCAGAGTAACCACACAGAACAACTTAAGCAACAGCCTGGCATCATGACTGTAAGTTTTGCACAGGCAAACACCACCCACATTTTCACAGAAAATATAAAAATTAAACTCTTTATACTGCTGTTATGTGTGTTAAACAAATACAAAACATGAATTATACGAGTTTTGCATAAAACTGTGTACAGACCTGCATGGCAATGGCTTACTGAAGTAAATGGTTTTATGTACTTCATAACCATAAATTTATGATGGCAAAGTAATAGTGATAGAATGGTTAGGAGATGTTACTATTTTCATCTAAACTGCCTTTTTTTGGTTACCCAGATTTCACAGAGCTTTTCTCAGGCTTCCATCTTCAGACTTGTTGGCTAGTCACAGACCACACATGCTGGAGAAAGCTGAAATTACAGCAAAACAAGGGCAGAGCTTCTTGTGTAAGCAGTTTTTCCTTGAGGTAATTAAAAATGTCACATAAGGGCTTCATTATAGAGTTTGCTAATGAGAGGTATGCATAGTTACAGCAAAATAAAATAAAATAAAGCATGCAAGTTGGAATTGAATGGTGCTTTTGTGTTTTTTTGGTCCTTTTTTAAGCTCCTGACAGTGACAGCTCCACTTTCACAATGGAGAACCTCTGAAATGCTGAAAAAGCTACTGCTTTTGTGTCCTGCATAGGAAATAAAGTCATATTATAGCACGGTGAGTAAATTATGACAGAATTGTTTACTTTAGAATGATCTATTCCTTTTAAGTGTGCTATATAAATAAGATTTAATCATATTCAGTCTACATGGTCTAGGCACACAGTTCTGATTCTCTGTATTATGAGGACTCTCTGGTCCCTCCTGCCTCTGAGTAGTTGTTATTTTCCATGTGTGTCTTCAAGTACAGTATGTACAGTATGTCTCTGTACTTCTATGAATTTTCCTGGACTGTGGTCCACGTGTCTGGGATCACACCCTCCCGTCTGATAGGCTGGAATGAAGGGCTTTTCTCCGCCCCCTGTGTTCAGTCCCTTCAGTGTCCACATGGACACATATGTACAGAAGGTTCCCTCTTCAGCTTAACTGGAGAGAGTTGAGTTTCTAGGAAAAGCCTCACAGAACGTCTCCTTTCTAGCCAATGTTTAACAGGTGCCATAGCTGACCAGCAAAAACAACACTGGGGAACTCAATGACTCCAGCTCAGTGTGCTTTCTATGCTGTTTGATCCAAACTTTGTATTCAATTACATTTTTTTTATTTAATTAATTTTCAATTTAATTTATTTTATTTTATTTTTTTATTTGTAATTATTTATTAATATTTTTTATTCATTTATTTTTAATTATGTATTATTCCTATTTTGTTTTTTATTAATTATGGTCTAATCACTTTTTATTTTATTTTTTAACTCATATTTCACTTTTCACTTGGTGGGTTAAAAAAATCCTAACATTGAACACTGACTAACATTAAAAAGAAAACCTAAGACATATCTAGTGACCAGAATATAGAGACGTGGGTGGGCTCTTTTGATTTGTAAGCAATCACCTAACTATTAAGCAACCAATATAGACAACGAAAAGAAAAAGATTTTTTTTAACCAATTATGCACTTCCTGTTATTTTATTGGTGCTTTGGCAGTGTAATATATTATGCAGTTATATTAAATATTAAAATTGCGTTATAATTATTGACTTCCAATCCTATATAGAAGCATCAGCTTTGTATGTGAACTGTCCTATTTAGGGGGCATTTATCATTTATAACTAAAAACAAAACACTTTTTATGCGTTTTGGCTGTTCATTTATACGAAAAATCGTTTTGGGGGCCTGAAAATGCAAACTTTTAGTTTTTGAAAACAATACCGTTATCATTTCCTGTAAACTTCACAAAAACAAATTTGTGAAAACGGTGACATCATGCGCGTGTGTATTACGTGTTCAGTCTATAGGCGCTTAGTGTTTCGTTACAAAAAGTAACATCGCCAACTACTGGCCTGGCATGCAAAATACATAGTTTTCGTGGATCCATGTGAACGGGGATCGTTTTGATAATGTGTCGTCTGTACGTGAAAAACACAAAGGAAGAACTTTTCTGTTTTTAATACATTTTCGTGTAAACATACCCTTAGCTTGCATATGATGTTTTTGTGCAAGTTTTACCTATACACTGCACTAGCATTATGTAACAGCAGCTTTCTCACAGTTCTTCAGTTGGTGCCTTGACGAAGTGTAGATATGTCTCTGAGGTGGCGTGCAGAACTGAGATTACATTGACAGCGCTGACATGCAGTTATAATTAGTTTCAAACAGCAACTGCTCTTGCATTCTTTCACACACTTTCTCTTTTCCTCCTTCTCCCCTCATACACCTTGACCCTCCGTTGCATTCTTGGGGGAAGGGATTAAAGCTTGAGAAGGGGGTTGGAAGGGGCAGAACAATTACCCTGAAGAGGCGTTGGGCCAGACCCCTGCAGGTAGGGCTGACAGGGCGAGACCTCAGGCTGTCATGAGCTATTAGCTAGGCAGAGACGGCCAGAGAACACACACCCTGATGGATGGATGAACTAAACAAAGAATAGCTTTTTTTGTCTATGGTCTATGGCTGTGTTCAGCATACGACTTGTATTATTTTTTTCTGTATGTACTAAGTGCAGTATTTTCTGTATGCATGAACTACATTCACCAGGCTATACTGCAATATCCATAAATGCGATGCATTCTGTTTGACCTTCCTTTTCAACATGAAAAAAGAACCAAGATATTCACACTATGTACGAATGTGGAAATTGCCTCCATTAAAGAAAGACCAACCTTTGAACAAATATACTGGGTGTGTGTGTGTGTCAACAGAATGATGCAAAGCACTAAAATCGTGTGCAACTCTTGCACACACACAAACACACGTGTACCGTAACAACTTCCCATGTTAGTGAGCAGAAAAACATGATGATTTGCATTTTTTTTTCTAACATTGTACTTTTTTACTACATGAAAACACATCACCATAACTAGAATCCCCCCATCACACCTTTTCTTTACTTCTCTTTTCTTCTCTTTGCTGTATGTTTCTTGATTACTTCCTCTTTTTAAATTCCTAATTCTGAAATCTGATATTAAAAAAATAAATCTCACAGGTTTACAATCTTGTCTTTTGTTCGTTTTCAGCTCTCATTCTGCTTCTTAGCCACAAATGAGTTTCACACAAAGGAAAAAAAGGAAAGAATGTTGTCAGTAATTTGGACAATAAACCATCAATGAACTATTTAAGCCTGTGGGCAACTAAAGTTAGTGAAGGCTTTACCACTTTTTTGCCTATCTGTGAATATATTTTGGATAACTATAGCATACAAGCAGACAACTTTTATTAATTATTGTATTTATATACTTATACTGTAGTATTGTTTTCTCTTATTTGTCAGTAAAATCCATAGGGCAAAATGAAAATCTTACTTGAGGAAATATATTTTTGAATATATTTTGTTCAAACCTTCAAATGCTAAAATATGTTATAAAATGTACTTGCAGAAGCAAAAAATACCTTTCTAATCTTAAAATACATTTTAAATAAATACAAAATGTATTTTTATATTTTGAACATTATAAATATATTTAGATTGAAAATAAGCCAAAATATAAATAAGAAGTAATATTAAGTAATTAACTAGTAATGACTAAATTAAAATATATTTATGTAAATATATATTAAAATGAATATGACACACTGACACACACACACACACACACACACATATATATATATATGTTTGTGTATGTGTGTGTATGTATATATATATATGTATGTTATATATTATATACTATATTATTATTAAATATGTTATATATTTTGAAATCTAAAATTATACTGTAATCTATAAATTATTCTATATATAAACACAAATAAATAAGAAAACCTAATTGAAGTAATAATAAATAAGTTTTAACCTATGATAAGTTTTTTTGTTTGTTTGTTTTTTACCCCACTGGCAAATAGTAGTTTTAATGTTTTATAACTTTCTGCTTTTAACTTCACAGACTTTTTTCCAGATTTATGCTTAAAACCAGATTTTATATGTGCCCTAACCTCTCTGCATATGTACGTACATGTGTTGCAGGACATTCTTGAGATGACAGACATGCACACCTACAGGAGCTCAGGGGTGAAGCCCCCCACGGCGAAGGAAACGGCCCAAGGAAAGGCCTCATGCTGAAGAGAGAGGGGCCCGGCCGCTCCTTCAACAATGGAAGTTCCTGGAAGAATCATGGAAGGTCTTGTGATTTACGATTCATCTTTTTCTTTATATGCAGCATGAACGGCACTTTACTCCCAGCTCACTTTGAAACATGGAGCAGTTTTTCGAAGAATTTGGTGTGTGGCGTACACGTGACAGTGTAATACCCGTGTGAACCAACCAGGTCGAACGGAATTTTGGCGCCCTCAGAATATTAAAAGAAATATATTGTGTAAAGCAGCTAACGTGTCAACACAAGCTTTTATCATTCCTTTGTCAGTATAGAGCCTTTATGTGGAATAATCTTTCCGACACAATTTGACGTAATCCACATAAATTCCATTAATGTTTAAAGACACCCGATCTGCTTCTACGCCTTATTACCCCGGCGCTTCTCCCACTGTGACTGGACTCTCATTATGTTCTGAGGGCATGAATAAAAGGAGGTTTAACATCCACAAAAGAAAGACCCTTCTTATGCCCAGGAAAGTGGATACATAGTGACCTTTAACCTTTGGGGGATTAGGCTTCATTAGGGGGTGACCCTAAAACCTCTGTTCACCCATACGCTCATCTCTCTGGGATTAGTGATCTCTGACCAATGGGTCCATGGGCATTTAAAAGCAGGTTATCAACGTGTAGTGTGTGTGTTTGTACTAGTTTGGTCTCTTGTTGTTTTGATTCTACTTATTATGATTAACTAGTCTAGATATGTTGAATAATACATCATTATGCAGCATATTATAAAGAAATACAGGAATTGCTGTTAATTCTTTGAAACTCTTAATCGTTGCAAGAACGAGGTTTAGTTGATTCTGAGTTGATAAGATTATCAGTCAATAGTTTAAATGTTCTAGGCTGTGCTATTCAAGCTAAGTTGCTACTTTGACTACATGTTTAATCAGTAAAACACTAGGGAATAGTCCATACCTTAACCATCTAGATAACTTCTTACATGGCAATCACGGCATTTATTCATGAGGGACATAAAGTCAGTTGTATGACAGTATGACGCATATTTTATCAGTTGTATTGCTGAAAGTGAAATAGTGTGCCATGTATTTTATGCTATTCTCAAGACAAAACCTATTAATCATAGCAAATGGTTCACACTCGTTGTTCTGTTGTGTGTTTGATATAGAGGCCTATAAATGACAAAGAATATAAGATCATAAAGAAAAAGTCATGTTTGTTTCATGGGCACTGAGATGCAAAGAGCAGCATAGCTGTGTTGAAGTCAACATGAAGTGTGTAGTGTAGTGTAGTGTATTTCGGAGAAATAAGATGTCGGATATGACTTGATTTTTTTCTCAATGGGTTTTAATTGGATTGTAAAAAATGATATCTTTATGGCAAATGGTTGGAAGGGAGAGGTTGGAAAAGTTGATAATTTTTTTGATAAGATTACAAAACAACATGCAGCTGATGAATCATGAACAATAATGTGGATTAATAGGGTCAATTTTCATTTTATGTTGTGTTCATGTTAGGAATATTGCCAATAAAATTTCTTGAGTTAAAGGGAGAGGTTGGAAAAGTTGATAATTTTTTGATAAGATTACAAAAACAACATGCAGCTGATGAAACATGAACAATAATGTGGATAAATAGGGTCAATTTTAATTTCATATTGTGTTCATGTTAAGAATATTGCCAAATTAATTTCTTAAGTTAAAGAGATAGTTCATCCAAAAATGAAAATTGTTATTGTTTACTCACTTCCATGATGTTCCAAGCCTGTATGACTTTCTTTCTTCTGCAGTAACACAAAAAAAAGATATTTTGAAAAATGTCTTGCTTTTTTTTTCCGCACAATGAAAGTCAATGGGGTCCAGTGCTGTTTTGGGAACCTATTGTCTTTTTGTTGTATGAACGAAAACAGTAGAAACATTCTTCAAAATATCTTTTGAGTTCTGCAGAAGAAAGAAAAAGTTTGGAACAACATTAGGGTGAGTATTTATGGGTGAACTATCCCTTTTAAGGCAGGAATACACTACACGACTTTTTAAAATTTTAAAACACTAGACATCATACACTTGCTGACTTTGCAAATGGCTACAGAGAAAAATGGGCACCATACACTAAATAGTCTTACATAGCCAGACCTTCAGACTGACGGCAAAAGGTCTGGACTCTATTGCAGCTTTCATTGCCCATGGACTGCCCAGAGGCTGTCTAACTGACATGCAAAGCAACCAGTCACAGTTCATTTTGTTCCGTGTCCTGTTTAGGGGAGTGAAAGTGTAACGTCGGTGTCCCTACAATAACAGACCGGTGTGTAAAACGGTGTCTATACCGTGAACTTCACATACTTTTGAAAATCAAGCATTTAGTTGATCCTGAGAAGCTCTCATTGTCATGTTGTAAACACAACAGCTTTCCTTTTCCATAAGGGGGTTTGGCATCACGGCATCTTTGTTTCCAGGCGAGCCGTTAAAGAATACAACACACATCTCCCGGAAATCCTGTAGAATTCAACCAATCAGATGACGACTCATGAAGTGTTTCTAAATTTGTGTGCCTTGTATATCAGATGTTCAGCCAACGGTCCGTGGGTGTGACGTTTGAGGCTGAGACTAAATACTAAACGGCTGAGGATCACACACTAACAGTCATTCCAAAAACAACAAACTCACATACAGCCTGTTTACACCTGGTCACTTCATTCATTTTCTCTGATCGGATAGCTATCCGATCATGAAAAGACTAGGTGTAAATACCCTCCGAAATGCTTTCGAGACGGATTTAAATCTGATCACTCAAACCACTTCATGAGGTGGTTGAGGCGCATTCCAGACTAAACTGTATATGTATAGTGTAAATGCATCTGGTTATTGAAACCACATTTGTAAATTTTACTCCCCCCAAAATGGTAAAAAAAAAAAAAAATGCCTTGATAGCCAGATATGACAGGGCTACTGGAACACACACCGCATTCACCACAGATATGGCCCGTTGCAGATGAATTGCTGAGTATCTCTTCAGCAAGTGACGCGCAAACTGCCGCAAATGAAACCGAAAGTGCGCTATCGCATCCTGAAGCTCAACACACAGCCATCGTCCTTAAAAGTAGTGAGACTAAATTATCATATCAGTGCTGATATCTCTCTCCTATTACTGTAATTGATCTTGAAATTAGCTTATTATAAATAAAATGCAGAACTAAACTTGCATATAGTGTGGGAATTGAAGATCAGATTTATATTTGTTTTGTGGACACATTTATGTGTCCACAAAAATGTTTGATATCCTCCAACTGGATGGGATCCCAATCTGAGGCTGTGCTGATCGACCGCTCAAAATCTGCATACTGGCTCTGACTTTCGGCAACTAGTGTTGACTCCCAAACTACAAATCTGGGAAAAATCTGGGCAGAGGTTGTGTAGTATATTTAAACCTTAAAGGATTAATTCACTTTGAAATGAAAATGACCCCAAGATTTACTCATCCTCAAGCCATCCTAGGTGTGTATGACTTTTTTCTTTCTGATGAACACAATCGAAGTTATATTAAAAAATATCCTGATCTGAGCTTTATAATGGCAGTGAACGGGACCAACGAGTTTGAAGCTCAAGAAAGTGCATCCATCCATCATAAACGTACTCTTCTGAAGTGAAGTGAAGCGATGCGTTTGTGTAAGAAAAATCTCCATATTTAATATGGAAGGTGGTCTGGCAGAAGCTAGATATTTTACTTTATAACTTGTTAAATATGGATATTTTCGCATCACTTTGCTTTTGGCTTTTATTAACCCCCCGGAGCCGTGTGGAGTATGTTTATGATGGATGGAGGCACTTTCTTGAGCTTCAAACTCGTTGGTCCCGTTCACTGCCATTATAAAGCTCAGATCAGGATATTTTTTAATAGAACTCCGATTGTGTTCATCAGAAAGAAGAAAGTCATATACACCTAGGATGGCTTGAGGGTGAGTAAAGCTTGTAAAGCTTAAAGTGAACTAATCCTTTAAGTAAGCTATTACAATTAACTTAATTTGTTTATTGTAAATGGCCACTTAAAGACACTCTCTATTGAAAACTCCATTTGAGTACAGTTGTGCTGTTTTGTAATGCTGGTTGTGAGTGCAGGGAAGATGTGCTTTGGAATTGACTAACTTTAGCCCTGTGGTTTGTTCGTGTTGTGTCTTCATAAATCATGTGCTGAACACACACATTCATTGATCTCAAACTGTCCCCAAAATACTTTCCCAGCTCTACACATTCATTCAGGACAGTCCCCTTCCCACACACACACCCCACAGGGTGTATCCTAGCCTCAATCAGATCTCACACCTGTCCTTGTCAACCACTCTGAAAAGCCTCACGTGTCAGTGTAGCGTGTGGATTTCAGTGGCTATCTGGCATTTTTGCCCTCGAGCGCTTCAGTGACTGCTACCTCTCGAAAAGCAATTTTTCTGAAAACAGCCAGCAGTCATTCATGTCTCAAAATCTAATTTATGTGTCAATCACTTATTTCATTCCTGTGGCTAATCGCTGAAAATAACTCCTCGTCGATTTCATAAATCATATTTTAGCCCTTACATAATATATATATATATATCATACTTATCCCAAACTTTTAAACGGCTATATATATTTTATGTTTTAAAAGAAGTCTGTTATGCTCACAAAGGCTGCATTTAGTTGATAAAAAAAAGAAAAGAAAGAAATTAATACTTTTATTCAGCAAGAATGCATTAAATTGATCAAAAGTGACAGTAAAGACATTTATAATGTTACGAAAGATTATATTTCAAAGAAACACTGTTTTGAACTTTCTATTCATCAAAGAATCCTGAAAAAAAATGTACACAACTGTTTACACAACCATCATTGATAATAATCAGAAATGTTTCTTAAGCTGGAGTAATGATTCAGAAATAAATTACATTTTAAAATATATTCAAATAGAAAACAGCTATTTTAAAGTCAAGTCAAGTCAAGTCACCTTTATTTATATAGCGCTTTTTACAATGTAGATTGTGTCAAAGCAGCTTTACATTGATAACTGGTACATTATTTGGCTGCACAGCAGCTCTTAAAGAATAGTGTCAATGCAGGCAGATCAAAGCACTGTTGAATATCAAATGTCAAGTCAAATGTCAAGTGTCCCCAACTAAGCAAGCCAGAGGCGACAGCGGCAAGGAACCCAAACTCCATCAGGTGACATCAGGTGGCAGGCAAGTGGCAAATAGGTGTTTAAATGGAGAAAAAAACCTTGGGAGAAACCAGGCTTAGTCAGGGGGCCAGTTCTCCTCTGGCCAACAGTGCTTTGTTACGATTCAGGTAGCTATCATAAGTCCGACAGGATCGCAACATTCAAAGTATTTAAATCGTAATGATATTTCACAATATTGCTGTTTTTGCTGTATTTTGGATCAAATAAATGCAGCCTTAGTGAGTAGAAGAGACTTCTTTTAAAAACATTAAAAAATCTTACCGATCCCAAATTTTTGAACGGCAGTGTATATTCTGTAATGGTTGCATTTTTGACATTAAGAGTGTGTTTTGGGAGGATCCCAGCTAACAAAAATAGGTTCTAAAAACAGAGATTATGAAAACATTTCTGAATGTCCATTTTTAAAATGTTTTAAAAACGTTTTTTCGCGGTTATGTGAACATTAAGGAGACATTCCATTTTATCATTCTCCAAACATTATGGAACGCTACGTTTGAATGTTCTTTTAACATTCTGAAACAAATAGTAACATGTAAAAACGTTAGATGAACATCCCACTAAAACGTTTCAGAAAAATAATCTTCCATGAACAAAGTATAAATAATGTTTTTGTGCTAACACTTTGAGAACATTCTTAAAGACCAGATAACTTTAAACAAACATTCTATTAACGTTTCTGAAAGAATGTTTGCTTGTAACTTTGAGAGAACCTTGCCAGAACATTTGTCAAAGTTCTGAGAATGTTCCCTGTTAGCTGGGATGCTTTTACTGACTGATTTCTTTGGCATGAATTATTGTAATGAATGAATGTGTGTGTGACCTTCATGGTCAGCTCTTAATTCTGCTTTTATGTCTTAATGACAGTAGGAAGGCAGTGAAACATCCCAGCGCAAACATGGTTCCCGTCTCTTGTCACCTTCCTGCGAGGGAACATATGGCCAGAGACACTTTAGTGTGATGAAAGCAAACACAACAGTCTCAATCCGCATCGGACCAACAGGCTGAAGCCCAAACGCTGTTAAAAACACTTTCACACAAGGCAGAAAATACAGGTTTGTTAAAAATCATGTTTTGTTTGGTGTGTTTCAGCAAATATTGAAATGACTTAATGTTATGCATTAAATTACAAAGAATTTTAAAGTGCAATCCACCTCTTGAAGGAGCCCAATATGCAAAAGAAATACAAACACTACTTTCCCATAAGGTTGACTCCTCTGGTCATGTATTTACTGGATGGGTGGAAGCACCAGTTTTCAAAGAGAGATGGTTGTATTGCTGAAGTAAATAGATTTTTATCTCTTTTCTTTTCTTTGTTTTTTTCTATCATTTAGGATCAGACCTGAGGTGATTCTCTGTGTTCTTGGAGGGTTCTGGTTTAAAGAGGAGCTTTTGAAACTCTCTGCAATCCTTGTCAGGATGTTTTCTTCTTCCCTGCTGAACAGCCCCGGGACACAAGCTTAACATGCACTGACGTGTGTGTGTGTGTGTGTGTGTGTGTGTGTGTGTGTGTGTGTGTGTGTGTGTGTGTGTGTGTGTGTGTGTGTGTGTGTGTGTGTGTGTGTGTGTGTGTGTGTGTGTGTGTGTGTGTGTGTGTGTGTGTGTGTGTTCGTTCAGCCCTTCTACAGATGTTGCAACTTTTGATCGTAACATTTACAACGTTCAGTGTGCAGAATGCAATGGTTGACAATAAGGATACATTTAAAAACACATTTGCTCATTGAAATAGTTTTCATATGAGATCTGCACAGTTTCAGCCACAGTCCCTTAAGAAATAAAGTTAATGATTGAAACATGAAACTAACTGGAAGCACTTTCAAAACGGAAGATTTCTCAGGTCTTCTCTTTTTCGTAAGGGTCTCACTTTAACCAGCTTGGTCCCTTTAGCACCTCTCCGTCTACAACTTCAGAATGTTTCAGGGGCCAGTTGTCTAGAATAGATGACAGCACATTTACATGTTTAAAGGCTGAATGCAGACTCCAGATTGTTAGGAGACAATCCTTGCTTTCATTCTTTCCAGAGCATCCATGACCCAACAGGTTTAAGCACAAAAGATGAAAGGAGACTAAGTGATGGAGGTCTAAAACCCGTTCTGACACTTGTTGCAAAACCGTCAGGTCTTGCTTAGTGTTCTAAGGAAAGCGATAAAGGTCACTTTAAGTCCATTTAAAATGTCATTTATTCCTGTGATGCAAAGCTGAATTTTCAGCATCATTACTCCAGTCTTCAGTGTCACATGATCCTTCAGAAATCAGTCTAATATGCTTATTTGCTGCTCAAGAAACATTTCTTACTGTCAGTGTTGGGCAGTAACTAGTTACTTTTGATGCTTCAACCCCTACTGATTTGAAATCCAACAATCCAGTAATTCCTAGATTTATTTTCATAATTTTCACGACTTGAACAGGCACATGAAGTCACCAGTGCAGCAGGTAAGCTTGGAATATGGAAAAGCTTACATTCAGCCACATCCCTCAAATCCCAATATAAATTATATTACTATAATTAAAAATCTTTTTGGAAAAGAAAACATTTTCTTATGAACTTGTGATTTCTTTTGATAAAATACATCATGAGTATATAGGTAACAGAGAAATGACAGCTACAATTAACTTCAAGCTACACATGACAATTAATGAGATTAATGAGTAACTATCAATAACCATTGAGTGTTTGTAATAACTTCTGACTGTGATCCAATGTGGATTTTGATGTCAAATGATGAGGAAGAATTATGTTGTTAGTAATATTTTAGAAGAATTTTAATGGAAAGATACACAATTACAACTTCTGTGGGGCATGAAGGAAAAGTAATATAGCTAGTAGTGTAACTAATTACTGTTGCCAGAAAGTAACAAGTAATAACATTACTTTTGAAAGGAGTAACAAGTTTTTGAGTAATGAGCCTTACTATTATTATCAATGTTAAAAACAGTTGTGCTGCTTAATTTTTTTGTGTAAACTGTCATACTTTTTTTTCAGGATTCTTTAATGAATAGAACAGCATTTTTTTAATAGAAATCTTTTGTAACATCTTTACTGTCACTTTTAATCAATGTAAAGCATGTTTGTTACTTCTCCCTCCCCCCCTCCCCCCCCCCCTCCTTTTTAAGGCAGCAAAAATTTATTTTTAGACATTTAATTGAATCATACATTCAATTGAATTAATTGCATCAATGATTAATTGAATCATACTTACTCTTGAAGAGCCAACTAGGGCAGTAAGTCAAATATTTAACCAGAGTGTCACTAACATCAAGCGTTTTTTAAATACTAGTTAAGAATTTGACTTTCAAATATACATTTAGATAATTGTAAATTATGTAATGAGAAAAGACAGGCCCTCATAACCACTTTTGAGGGTTGTCATGGGAAAAGGAAGGGAAAAACCAAATAAGCCATTTTACTGATCACACTAAAGTATATGTTTTTGCTTCATAATTCAGTTGACTTTAAAGCAAGGCTTGAGCATGTAGGTTCAGTTATGGGACTGCAGTTCATATGGGCAAGTCTGTGCTACCGTAGAATTTCCTGACAATATAACACTCCTACACTTTAATGTTTTATTGACCCACTGCAATCAGGCCCTTTAGACTTTCAACAAATGTCAAGCCAGCCACCCCCTCACCTTGACCCAAATTCCATCACTCAAACATTCCTCCTTTTCTTTAAAGGTTTTTAAATCTTGTGCAACTCTTTGTGTGTACCTGTGAAGAAACCACACCTTGATATCATTAAATGATTTTCTGCATGGTGCCAATAAAAAGATCCAAACACAACATGTCATCTTGCTCATTCTTTATTACTTTATAAAACAAAGTGAGGATGAACAGAACTTTTTTTTTTCTCTCTCAAAAACCTGAAAATGAACCAAAAGAAAAGAGCCTAAATAATTTATGATACATAATTAACAGGTGATATATACATAAAAAAAAAATAAAAAAAATTAAATTGAAGAAATATTCTGTACAGTTGCCATTATGAAGGCAATAAAATAGCCAGGTTTGTTCCTGGTAGAGGTAGATAAACAAAGAAACAGGAGGGAACATACAATAACTGACAAAGTAAAGACACATGGAGTCAAGAACAGTGTTTGAACACTCCCTTTAACTCCAAACCTCAACAATACGAGCTATGCATGAACACGAAATCCAATATAGTTTATCTTTCCAGTTCAAACATCAACGTCAAATGCAAACTTTAAGTCTATAAAAACATAATCATATGCAATTTACATTCAACCCCTTATTTTTAACATCCTTTGGATCCAGCCAAAACATTACAAGAAATAATGTGTGTCAAGAACAAATAGGTAGAATGTGTGAGGATCATCTAAGGCTTGTTTCTTTTAAGGCTAACTATGCTTTTAACTGATTATTTATCCAAAATACAGTATATGAAACAGTTTCATATTAAGACTCAAGAACATGACTTTTGCACAATGCAAAGTCACAACACTGAGAACGTTCCTTGCATTGACCATGCGTGTTTCCGAACAGAACTTAACGTGGCATAAAATCCAAAATTTCCTCATTAAAGTCTTTACAGTCAGTCAAAAGTGTTACAGTCCTCAAACTGGCGACGTTTAGTCCCAGACGCTCACAGTCTCTTGAGCCGTTCCAGTCTGACTTTCAGCTGTTCTTGTCGTTCTCGGAGTTTATCTTTCTTCTGTGTAAGTCTGTGGTTCTCTGTTTCCAGATTTCTGATGCTTTCTTTTGCCCGCTTTAAAATCACCACCTTGGAAGCCTTGTCGTTATTGGACAGTTCTGGGACGTTGTCCCGTAGCCTAAGGAAACAGTTCTTTAGCTCGTTGCGCCTCTGCCTCTCCATCACGTTGTGCGTCCTCCGCCTCTCTTCTTCATCCTCAGTGTCCACAGCCTGTCGGGAGGCCAGACTTCGAGAGCGTCCTGAACTCTGCGTGCTTCGGTGGGAGTCACCGGACCCTCGGGAGCGTTTGAGAGGGGGCGCGGAACAGGGGGAGGGCGGGGGAGGAGGAGAGGCGGGCCGTGGGGCGGCGTAGTTGTGCTGTTGTTGAATTTCAAAGTGACAGCGCTTGAGAGCACGCTGCTGCTCACGCCGGCTGTCCTCCAACTGCTGCTGGTGTTGAGAACGTGTCAGTGTGCTCGACCGCCGGACGGTCACAACATCAATCTCCTCCTCTGTGGAGCACAAACAGTTAAAATCACGTTAGTTAAAGTTTGATACATTGCTTCAATCTGGGAACAAACTAACTACCATCTTTTAAATGGACACACGTGCATGCATGCAACAGAAAATAAACGTTCTAAGTTAATCAAAAGACTCACCAGAATCGCTTGTAGATGATTCTCCTCCGGTGGACAGTGAACCGTAATCAGACGTGGACTCGATCTGCTCGTGGCTGTCCAGCGGTAAGTCCTCGCTCTCCAGAGCTTGACAAGCGAGCGCCACATTGTGGCAATCCAGCGTAGAGCCGGCGATTTCAGCAAAAATCTCAGTGTCAATATCGGAGAGCAAGGGACTCGTGGAGAGCACCGCTGAGAGTTTATCCTCGATCGGTTTGTCTCCGTCGGTGCGCCACAGGCAGTCCTCTGAGAGCGGATCCTCCGCGGCTGAAGCGCTGCCGGTAAAGTTCCAGTCCAGTTGGAGAAAGTCATTATCCTCCATTAAAAGTTCAGACACCAACTCCAACTGGTCCACCGTGGACAAGTTCTTCGCGAGCCCGGGTTTCATCGGAGGGGACTGGGGCGGCGTGGGGATAGACTGCAAATCCTTCATGAGACTCAGGCAAAACTCGTCGTCAAACAGCAGCGGCTCGGAGTCGCAAAGCCAATCGTGCGATGGAGAACAAGCCTGCAACATCTTTGCTGAACCTGTCAGGAAAGCGGACGAGAAAAGAATCCTTTAAAGAGAGGAAAAGTGTGCATCCAAAAGTAAAAGTCCTCCCGGCTTTCAGCTAGCGACTAACAGCGGCTTGTTTCTACACGGCCTGCGAAGTGTTGTTCTTATGCACTGCCGATTGCAAAGTTTCCCGGCTCGCGCGCCCATTTTATTCGTGTTTACAATGGAGGCTCCGCCCAAGTGGGCGGAGTTGTAGTCGATCGTGCCAGTGATGTCACTGAACAGCTGGAAAGGTCCCGCACGAGAGTTGTTTCAAACTAAATTTCTCACATAAAAAAAAAAAAAATATTCAAGTCATTCGTTTGACTTTTAAAAAGCTAATAAACAAAAAACGCAGTAAAACATGTTTAAGTCATAAATTAATTCATGCTCAGTTTTCAATATTATTAATAATAATAATACTGTGACTATCTAAAACGCCTCTTTTCTATATCCCTGTGGCATTGAATAAAGTTTAAGTTTTGTTTATGTAAAAAAAAAAAAGTTATAAAAAAAAAAAAACAAAAAAAAAAAAACCTTAATTCACTGCAGATCTGCACATTCATACTTTAGCAAATTCTTAACAGTATTATTTAAATCGAATGAAGCATATACTTGTATACATACACAGTACAAAAAGCATTTAAATTGATGTGTCAGTGAATGAATAGACAATGAATGAAAAGACATGCAATTATGCCATGTGAAATCGCGTATTAAAGAAAAACAGACCGGACAGCGGATCAAAAGTCATATAAAGTATCTGCGAAGCATAACAAGCAGCATTAATGCAACTTTCCAACACACTTTTTCTGATTTCTTAACGAGTAATGCACTTCCTGCGAAAGTGTGAGAGGTTCACGTTGTAAAATCATATGGAGGAAGCCGGTAGACAGACTACATGCAGGAGAAGAAGAAAAAGTCACGCCTTACCTTTTTTCCAAACACTATGGCGAAAAAAAGAGTTTGAAAACGACGGTCGGTCTAAAATAATTGTTTATAAAATTATTTTAAAAATAGGTGAAAAACCGCAGAACCTCCTTGCGGCATGTCAGAGCCCACGCGGACAGAAGCTTGCAGTGGGTGTGGCGACGAATGGGGACCATTTAATTTTAAAGGGCGATGTACTCCCGTAATCCTCCGCGATAGAAAACTCGCGCCAAAACTCATTCGACAAATGTTGAATGAAAACACGTATTGTGGTTAAGCCTAATTATAGTCTGTAGCTTGATATTGAATAAAAACCTGCACGCAAAAGCGGTTGAATGGCCGTGGTAGAATGAAGGGCCGTATAGAGCAAACCTAGTGCTCTGGCGGAGTGTTCAGTGCACCCAATGAACCATACAATTCTAAGAAAAAGAAGGGGGGGTTGTAGCTCACACACGTGTGCGAGAGTGCGAGTTCACAAATGCCGGTCTGGTTTGCAAATGTGATAGTAGTGTACAAAAAAAAAAAAAGAGAGAGAGAGAAAGAATGCCTAGATCACGTTGTGCTGTGGTCTGTTTTGGCGGGTAAAATACGTACAAGGACATACTGTTCTCAAACAGACACTCCTTGCGCACACAGTTAAAACCGATCTCGCGCGACTTAAGAGAGAGCAATATGAACTTTAGAGTGGCTGCAAAGCATATGAGGACGATATAGGCGTTGGTTACATAACAAAAGATTCGCATCCGGCTCAACACGTGCAGGGTAAACACCCCCTCTCAGGTGGCGGGTGATTTATGAGTCTCCCGCGAATTCGACATATGGGCGGAATCCTGAATTCTTTACGACCACTGACCTCAGAATGCAACAAAGAGAAGATGTAATTCTCATATACGCTCATTGCAGTGTAACACACACACACACACACACACACACACACACATATATATATATATATATATATATATATATATATATTCCATCTTAAACTATTTAAACGACTATTATTATAGCCTATATAATTCTTATGTATGCCGTTTTCATGACCCAATATTAAAGAGACAATATGGGTTATTTGCATTTTTGAAAACTCATTTGACACATTATTAAGTGCAACATGGTTTTCAGGAAATTCCAAAACACTAAGTATGAAAATGATCTATGAATTATGTATAGGCCTATATAACTAAATTTGGGCCTTTATATTAAAAACATATATATATTTGAAATGCAGTAAATTTGTTTGATTTTGAATGCATTGATAATCCAGGATACACTAACATTTGGTAAATCACACTGCTTATCAGTGACTGAAATGGACAAAATGTCATGTATTTTTTTAAAGTCCTATAAATGTTGCCACCTAGAGGCCACTGAATGAGGCTAGTGTACCAAGACCCAGTGAACTTCAGACACATGTACAGCATTACGACACTGCTCGGTTTGCTTCAGAAGCTGCCCTGTATAACATAACCTCTCTATATTAGAACAGTGTTTTTAGTGTATCCTTCACACTTTGATCTAAAATGCATTTAATATTTGTATATGTTCCACTAATGAATTGAGATGTAATGAATTCCACTGCACAAAGATGAGCAGAGAGTATTGCAATGCTCAGTAAGTAATAAGTTAATGCATTGCTCTTAACATAGCCAGGTGTGTGCACTCAGTTCAATCCTCTATCACATCTCAAAATACATTAGACAAAGGATTTTTCATTTTTTTTTTTAAATGTTTAGCTTTATGAATAATTCTGTCCTACACTTGTCAGATTTGTCAGGGATACACCTATAGAAAGTTTGTTGTTAGACCAGCTTTAATGCGGTTTGAGGATTTGTTAACCTCAATGGGAGACATGTTGTAGTCCAAGACTGTGTTTAAAAGTCTTGCATCACTCATTCATATTGCTTCTAGCTATCTCTAAAATAGCTCCCATATGTAGTCCAGCTACATGTTTTAGACATGGCATTTAAATGGCTTCTGTTCATTCAACAAACAATCCTATTGTTTGGAACATTGCCTCATCAGCAATGCTTAAAGAAATGTTGCAATTTTAAAGCAGAAGCATTAACACACTTCTACTGAGGGTTTTTTCTCTTATCAGGACTGCATGAAAAGAGAAAATTTTGAGACAGACATACAAAGATAAGCATAAGGTGAGCAAAGACCAGTTTTTACACACTGTCATCTGAAGGAACCTGCTGAAGTACACTGTGTGATCAACGTGGAGCTTGTGCAAAATGATCTGACTGGGTTAATGAGGAAAGTTCACTGTCTCTTAGAAAGAGCAGAATACATTTTTTTTCTGTATGACTGCTTAAAATGTAAAAAAGCAACAAAAAAGTTTTACACCTACATAAATAATAGTACTTTTAAAAATAAGCACACTCGGATGAATTGTGGGGTACAATATGAATCATCATGGATGACAAATATGCATGTGTGAAAGGGGTTTTTCTACAATGGATAACTATACACTTTCACATTCACACATATTAAACTTGAAAAACCTCGGAAACCCTAAGAAAGAATCACAAAGCCTCATGAAATAATAAATGGAATACATTTTAAACTATATTGACAACCTAAGAAGGCTTTGTTACACTGTAAAAAAATATTTTCATGATTTGTTATCACAACATTCTTTCTTTTGTCAAATCAACTTAGATATTTAATGTGGTTCAGAAAACAATATTTTGAGTTTCTGTTGATTAAACCAATTGACTTCATTGTTTTAACTCAAAATTTTAAGGCAACCAGGTAACTTACTTTTTTAAGTTAAACAAACAATTCCTTTTTACAGATGCATTTATTGTATGCTACTGACTTTTAGTTTTGAATTACCTTAACATTTTTGTCTTATTGCTTGTTTGTGTTTAAAATATTTCGGCTTCACAGACAGGGCTTAGATTAAGCCAGGATTAGGCTTCGGTTCAATTAGGACATTTAAGTGGCTTTTAAATGTGCCCTAAAGAAAACATGGTGTGCATCTGGAGACAAAATATGGCACTGGACCACAAAACCAGTCATAAGGGTCAATTTTTTGAAATTGAGATTTATACATCATCTGAAAGCTGAATTAATAAGCTTTCCATTGATGCATGGTTTGTTAGGACAATATTTGGCAGAGATATTTAAAAAAAAATCTGGAATCTGAGAGTGTATATTGAGAAATATTGAGAAAATTGCCTTTAAAGTTGTCTAAATGAAGTACTTAGCAATGCATATCCACTCACAAAAATAAATTTTTGATATATTTACGGTAGGAAATTGACAAAATATCTTCATGGAACATGATCTTTACTTAATATCCTAATGATTTTTGGCATAAAAGAAAAATCGATAAATTTGACTTATACAATGTATTGTTGGCTATCGCTACAAATATACCCGTGTGACTTATGACTGGTTTTGTGATCCAGTTTAAGATATGTCAGTGCAAGTTGCTTTCAGTTAAGACAGGCGTAAGCCTTGTCTGTGAAACTGGGCATTGATGTTATATGGCCCTTTATATGACTTTTAGTATTTGAAGGTTATAAAATGTGTCCATCTTGAGAATGTTTTTGCATCACTCTGCCTAGAATATTTACTTTTTTTTTTTTCTTAGCAAATCTTATACTGAAGAAAACTTAAAAAAAAACTTTAAAACAAGTTTGCACCAAAATGTAACTGGTTTTAAAATAGCATCCTTGGGTGAATTCAGAATAGCACACTATTCTTACTATTTTCTCCATATAACGATATGGCAGAAATAGTAAGATGGGTTGTATGCCATTCTGAATTCAGCCCTTCTTGCTTCTTGTGACATTTAACCTTGCTGATTCAGCTCATGTTAGCTTGAGTAAGGATGGACAGAAGTTTCTCGTACCCAGTTCTACCACAAGGTGTTGTAAGTGAGGTTCACAGTATCGTGGTTTTGCTGTTCCCCCTGATAATATTGTCATCTTCAGCGAGTGGCACCAGGACAGGAAGAGAAAGAAGATAAGAAGAAAGACACCACCTAACAATGATTGCTGCAGGCAATCAAGCATTGCAACACAAGCAGCCACAACTTTCCCTAGAAGCGTGTGGTGTGGAGGGGGGTGGGGATGTGTCGGGGGAGGTTTGCCTGTAAACCGGTGATAGTAACTGTTTTGAACCAAGAAAATGCTGCTCCGCGGGGGTCCAAGAGAACATCGCCCATGCTGTAGCATATCTAGAGTCACAGACTGTAACTGATTCCTCACTGGAAGCTGATATTCTATAGAATCCTCTTCCTCTGAGACTGTTACTGATTTACCTTCAGCATCCTTCATCAGTTAACTTCCTTTTTCGGCATATAAGAAACTGTGGGAAGCATTTAAACAGGCTTCAAACACGCAGAAGTGCAGACATTCAACTTATAGAAAACTTACAGGAAATAACACACACTTCAAACAGAACTCAGGGCATATATACATTTTTTTCTTTGCTGTTTTTCACTACACTGATGCAAATATAGTAGCATTATATATATATATATATATATATATATACATATATACACACACACACACACACACACAGACACTTACACTGCATTTAAGGTATTCATTTGTTCATGCATTCTTTGGTTAATGTCAACTTACAAATACACTTAAGTTATTTTCAGATATGTAGAAAATATTAAAGGGTTAGTTCACCCAAAAATGAAATTTTTGTCTGTCATTAATTACTCACCCTCATGTTGTTCCAGACCCATAAGACCTTCGTTCATCTTCAGAACAAAAATTAAGGTATTTTTGATGAAATCAAAGAAGTTTTTTTTATCCTTAATAGAAAGCAACGAAATTACCACATTCAAGGTCCAGAAAAGATGTAAAAACATTGTTAAAATAGTCCATGTGACTGCAGTGGTTCAACCCTAATGTTATTAAGTGTCGAGAATACTTTTTGTGTGCAAAAACAAAACAAAAATAACAACTTTTTTCAGCAAATTCGTCTCTCATCTGTCATTCTCCTACACTATTTACGTTCAGCGCTTCCAGGTTCTACGTCTGAATGCCGGCTCAGTATTGGCCGATGCTGGTCACGTGAGTTGAATAAGGTCGTTATTTTTGTTTTGTTTTTGTGCACAAAAAGTATTCTCATCACTTCATAACATTAAGGTTGAACCACTGTAGTCACATTGACTGTTTTAATGATGTTTTTACTACTTTTCTGGACCTTGAATGTGGTAATTTCGTTGCTTCTATTGAGGATAAAAAAAACCTCTTGGATTTCATCAAAAATATTTTAATTTGTGTTACGAAGATGAACAAAGGTCTTACAGGTTTGGAACGACATGAGGGTGAGTAATTAAGACAGAAATGTCATTTTTGGGTAAACTAACCCTTTAACCAAGATTAATAAAATCTGTAAATGTATTCTTCATTGTTAGTTGAAGTTATCTATTATATTAACTTAAAATAGCATAGGTGACCTATAATATGCTTTAAAAAACAGCATTTGATGGTCACAGATTAGTTTTATTTCAGAGGTTTCTAGTCCTAGCCCTGAGTAAAATTTTAAACCTAATGAGGTTTAGAAAACGATTCAACAGGTTGAGTAAACCTGAAACTGTTCATTGATAAGTTTCAAAGAAGTGGCCATGTTTTACTGTTACTCTCTCTGCCTTGAGTAGGCTACACATGACAGGTTTCACTTCTGCTTTTGATGCTCTGTCGATTTGACCACATACCACTAACAGTTAAAGACTTTACGGGGCCCCTCAACAGGGGAGGAATCAGCCAGTACAGACGCTATGAACGTTATTTATGCAATTCATACTTTTTTTCCTCATGTTTGAATGACGTTTTCCTTCGTCTTGGACACTTTGTACTTATACAATACAGTTATGCTCTTCACTGTGAACAGGTATATATGTTAAACAACAAATCACTGTGCAGTTGTAGCTGTAAAACACATATGTTAAACTATAAAGGGAAATATTAGATTATAGTTTTTTCTTTTTGTACAGCCATTGTTTTCAATTTGCAAGTTGAGTTTGCAAGATTTTAGCATACTGCCAAGTGGTTTCTTATTGGCCCAAATAAAAAGAGAACACTTTGGTTTGTAGATATGGATCTCGTTCTTGTTTCAGTAAAGGTTTTTTCATCCGTTTTATTGACCACAAAACAAAAAATGAAAATTGAAAGCATGAGCACTTATAAAAATAAAGGTTCCAAAAGGGGGTTTCTCAGCAATGCCATAGAAGAAGTTCCCCAAAGAACCTTTCAGTGAGCAGTTCTTAAAAGAACCTTTTTTCATAGTGAAGAACATTTGAATCATTTAAAGAACCCTTTAATGGAAAGGTTCCGTGTATGTTAAAGGATCTTTATTGAACCACCAATGCCAACAAAGAACCTTAATTTTTAAAAGTGTAGAAAAGTACAAATGATGCAGAGAGAGTTATGTAGTTTAATACTTTTGGGGTTTGAATCAGTAACCCTATGAACAGTACTGCCTTAGCAACCACCAATCATCACATCCTGCCAAGTATGAGTCATCAAAATAAAGCTTAAAAATAAACAGAATCTCACAGAAATAAATCAGATCTCACAATAAATCATTGATTTGTTTGGAAACACACGAGCGCCAACATGCATGGTTTCTTGTGCAAACATTTAGAATGCAAAATGTCACAAACTCTCGCATACATCCATCCAAGTGAGAAGACAGAAGGAGCTCAGTGTTAGAATGAAAAACAGATGCACGAACACATATATGTTGGGTTTCCATGTTTTATGAGGACTTTCCATAGACATAATGATTTTTAAACTGTACCAACTGTCCCCACAAGGTCAATAATTACTGGTACTTTGTGTGGACATTCAGTCCCCACAATATAGGGTTTACCTGGACCACACACATACACACATCTCTATAAGAAACATCTGTTTTTTAGCAAGGAGTTTCCCATCTGACAGTGTCCTAATGCAAACCCGAAACAATGTCCCAATCTGTATGTGAGCAGCAGACAGTCCAAACCAAGGTCATCCCGGCTAGAGCGATCCCCACTTTAATTCCCTGATAATTATACGTTTATTCCAAGGTTTAACCACATAACCTGACCATTTTTTACCAAATTAAAGAGCATTTTCCAGTGCAGATGTCCTAACATAACCAAAAGGATGAGCAAAGCAACAAAAACCACCCTCTGTAAAATTCACATGGCTCCCACATGAGAGGAATGTACAGGATGATCTGTTTTTCAGCCTCTTCCTTGAACTTTACAGCAGTATGTTTTCTAGGAACCCTGCTATAATGCTGTTGTGTAGAGGAAAAGCGGTGCAGCAAGAGGAAGTCATGGAAATATGCAGTAGGAGGGAACTCGATTTGAAGCGGAGTGAAATAAGAGATGTAGAATGAGAGAGAGCATCACCATAGTACCTCCAAATTTAGACTGTACTAAGAAAGAGGAGCAAAGAGTGTATAACCGACACTGCGAAGCCACCACAGATGCCAGAGGGCTCCTGCATCAGCAGAACATTGCAGAGCACATCCGTTCCTTCTGGCCATGTAGGGCAGAGAGTTGGCACAGATGCCCAATAGCAGTTGGTGACCACAACTGACCCGCAATCCGACGCCGCGCGTGCCACCGGCGTTCACTGAAACCTCTATTCATCGGAGGTTCCCGAAGCAACTTCTCAGAAACAATGTCTCACTGTCCGCTGTCTTTATATGGCAAATTTAGTAGTGTTCCAAATTTTAGATCCTTAAAATCACAAGACTGCTCATGCTACATTCAAAAATATTGCAGTATTTATTATGATTTATCTATGCACATCTTTTTTTTTAATCCATGTGCCCTCTTAATCTTTTATCAAAGTAACTTCTCTTCTCTGATGATGTGTTTACTGACGTGAGGACAACCTGTCACTCACATGAGATCAACCAATAGCAAACTACAGCAATCCTATGATCCAATCAATTCACAACGGACAAAATCAAGCCCCGCCCTACATTTTTTCTTGTTCGAGAAGCTGTTTCACTCGGATATACGTCAACAATAGGACAGAAAAGGCTATCCAACTTCTTATTCATGCTGACTTTACAGAAATTTAAAGGAATAGTTCACTCCAAAATTTTAATTCACAAAAGGAGATATTTATAGCAGTCCAAGCTGCTCTTTTCCATATAATTAAAGTGAATGTGACCACAGTTGATTTTCAGTTAATAATTTCAGATATAAAGTTATTATATGGCTTTAAAAGTCTTGTATATGGACCACTATAGTGCTTTTATGGTAAAGTTTTCTCTGTTTTGAAGCTTTAAAGCTCCTAAACATCTCATTTTGTGATCCATGGAAGTGAGACAATGAGAGAATTAAAATGTTGTGGTGAATTATCCATTTAATATACAGTCCATTTAAATCAATTTTTTTGAGAACCAAATGTATAACTGGTGATAGAATATGATTTTCAATCTAAAACTACCCTGATTGGGAATTTCACTGATATGTCAAGTTCACTCTCTTAGTCTTAGGGTACATTTACACAACATCTAAAAACAAAAAAGTTTTCCCTTTGGATTTTTCGAGTAGAGACGACAACGTTGTCAAAATGATCCCCGTTCACACAGATCGGCAAAAACAATAATAAAAAAAAAATGCTGTATTATTCATGCCAAGCCAGTAGTTGGCGATGTCACTTTGTAAAGAAACACTACATGCCTATAGACTGAACACATAATGCACATGACGTCACTGTTTTCAGAAATTTGCGCTTTTGTAGTTTACACAGAGATGATAACGGAATCATTTTCAAAACTTGCACTTTGAACCCTGTTGTCAAAAGTTTGCATTTTCAGGCCCCCGAAATGCCACTTTGGTGTAAATGAACAGCCAAAGGACATAAAAAGTTTCATGTTTTTAGTTGAAAATGGTGTCGTGTAAACGGCCCCTTACACTTATTTTTGGCAAGTCATTCTTGTATATTTTATGGAATGAACACTAGGAGTTTACCTTTACTGAAAGTTTGCATACTTGTGAATAAAATCACAATCTGTAAAATAATATAAAACCAATTTTTAACACCAAATTACAATCTGATTAACTGATTTCATGATTGTCAAGTGAAACAGTAATGCCTCAAATATATGATAATCGGTGCTGCAGATTTGCATGAATTTGGATTTCATCATAATAATGTCCAGCAATGTTCACATGCTCTTCTCATGTTCAGCTCCCTGTGTGACTTGCATAACTTGGTTTCACTTCTACCCTAGATTACGACACAACTATGCTGACTGATGATTCAGGCCTCTTAGAACTGGTGTCCTCTATACCTTAAATAACTTATTCTATGGACATGACATATATTAATTTGGCAGACACAGGGATCCATAAATTCACAGGATTTATGCGTGTTCCTCAGAAATGGAACTAAATTTAGTATGGATGGCTTCATGCCCTTCCCATACCCAAGCTCTAAAACTATTTACCGCACATTTTATCACATCATTTTTGTACTATGAATAATAAATATATTCTGCACTATTTCTAGGTCCCTAATCAAATATGCAAATCTGACATTGATCATGTGACCCTTTCTACAGATCAGGTCAGATGTTCTTGCTTCCACTGAAGCCCAAGATGTTCTTTAAGACACTGCTGTCATTAAGACACTATGAAGGAAAAAACTTTGTTTTCATGCATTGGTCAATTTTGAGAGTTTGCTTCCATAAAATGTCTTCTTTCAGGCTATAGTGTAAAGAATAAAATACACATTTAAGGGTTTATTTAGTACACTTCATCTATTTGGTCAGTAGGTTTCAATTATATACATATCTTTAAAGGCTTTTTTCCCCTCAAAATGTGATTTTTCTCCTGCACTGAGCCAGAAATATCTACTTCAGCAGCCAAACTTTATTCCTATTCTGAAGGTTTATACAGAGGAGTTTGTTCATATTACATTCGCCTAATTTATATAACATTTTATTTCCTAAAAAAAATCTCCTCTCTAAAAACCTTTGACTCCAATATGTCAACAAATGAAAAAATTTTAAACCTGGCTTTATCCAATGTTCAGATGTTTGTTTTGGAAATTGTGCAAATTAGTGAATAGTTAATTAGATCAGGTCTCATTTGCATATTTAAACATTTCAGAAAACTTTTAATGCAAAATATAATTCCAAGTCTTAATGTACTGTGATTAATCACTTGAGTAAGTAGGCGATGATAACTATTAGTTAAAATTTATTTCTATTGTGGTGTCTTGCATGCATTACAAGCAAAATATTCTAAATATTCTAAAATTCACCCAAACTGTTACACTAATACGCAGTAAAAATCTGTATTACATTAGAAAAGACAGCAAAATAGATGCATTCTCAATAGTTACATTTAGACCCCACAGTTGGGAAACCATATTTGTTTTGTCATAAAGGGTTCATGATCCCCACCTATCAACCCAACAGTCAATTGGGCTGTAATCACTATTGCTCAAAAAGACAGATGGGCATTTTAAACAAATGCAGGGTGTCTGTTTGACGTGACAGTGCATGATTGATCTGTACTAACAGCTGTCCCACTGGCCAAGGCACGCTTAGACTCGTCAGGAGTAACTGCTCAGTAACTTCTGTTCTATGCGCATAACCAAACACTTCACGGATCAAGCCAGGCCTGTTGTCTCTCCTAGTCCTCCACGCAAAGACTTGATGTCTCCTAAGTTTCCTCAACACCCCGGGGGGCACACGACCGATCAATAAGCTATGCATTGAGCATCAGGCATTAGCATAAGCTGCGGCTGCATAAGCTGTGAAGTTTCTCTCTTTGTCTCCATCTCTAATGATCTGCATGTCAAAGCATGGCTGAATAAATATATGGAAGAGATTAGCTGCAGATTACAGCGAGGCAAGAAGCCATGCAACGCTCTAAATGCAGTTTGATTTTTCTTCTGCTCCATCATCATCGACAAGGATGCTGAGGTTGTTTCATGGATTGACGTGACCAGTAGCCAGCGTTTAGTGCACATTCAGCAATTAACACTATCTCTGCTGGTCTGATTTATTAATTATTTACATGGATTAGGACCTATGTAGCTTTTCCAAATGCATCTGCTCAACATGCACATCAATTTTTCAAGGCAACCGCAACAAGCAAATGTAAAAGAGTTTCACAGTCTGACATAGGAGAGCCATGTGCATCTCACAATGAAAAATAAAATAAAATAAAATAAAATAAAATAAAATAAAATAAAATAAAATAAAAAGAAGATGGAATCTCTTGTGGAAGATGCATCTCACAATGCAAAAATAAAATAAAATAAAATAAAAAAGAATCTGAAGAACTTCAATCATGCAAAATAAAATAAAATAAAAAAGAAGATGGAATCTCTTATGGAAGATGCATCTCACAATGCAAAAATAACAAAATAAAATAAAATAAAATAAAATAAATCTGAAACACTTATGGAAGATAGAAGAACTTTTTATTATTAATAATAATAATAATAATAATTAATAATTAGTTACATTTATATAGCGCTTTTCTGGGTACTCAAAGCACTTTACATGGAAGGGGGGACATCTCCTCAACCACCACCAATGTGCAGCATCCACCTGGATGATGAGACGGCAGCCATATTGCACCAGAACGCTCACCACACACCAGCTTATTGGTGGAGAGGAGAATGAAGCCAATCAGTTTTTTTATGGGGATGATTAGGAGGCCATGGAGAATAAGGCCAACCACTCTTTTTCGAAGGACATCCTGGGATTTTTAATGACCACAGAGAGAGAGGACCTCGGTTTTAACGTCTCATCCGAAGGACGGATTTTTAAACTTAAGGACCCGTATCTCAAAATGGTTCTTGGTAAGAAGGTGTAAAATCATTGAGCATATCAGAAATCAATAGCACATAGTCTTCCTTTGAATAAAGGGGTCAAATCATTGTAATAACAATAGATTGATTTGTTTCAGAAAATCCTCAAACAGAAATCCAAAATCCCCCAAAACCCAAATCCTCAGCAGGTTCCTTTTGTTCTTATGATCCTTCTGTTCCTCTTTTTCCTTTCTTTCCTTCCTGTCCTCCATGTTTCACAACGCTCCAGACCTCCAATATCAGACTCATCAGACAGTGAATCAGTGTTGCGAACATCTAATATTAGAGTTTGGCTCGTTTTTGCAGAGTTTGCAAACTGTCAAGTCTTTCCCATGTTGCACAAAATGTTTAGATCTTCCCCATTTCTTAATATGTGGGAAAAAAGCTCCCACACACAGACTGACAACAAATGCAATTAAGCAATATCACACAAGCAAGAGTTCTGTTGTTCTGAACAACAAAATTACTGGAACAGAACTAACTGTTGCATACTAACATTATTTCTGCAATTTATAGTAGGCCATGTATACTTTTCATAGTTTTCTTTATATATTGAATACCCAGATGAGTCTACTACATTTTGCTATTTATTAATATATTAGGAGATCAAGTCCAGAGCATTGCATTGTGAGATACAGTACGGTATACACGACATGCTCTGGTTGTACTGCATATTTCTGCAATGTAATACACTAAAATTATCATCTTGGAAGCATTATTTTGCATTTTTTAATTTTAATTTGCATTTTTAATCTAATTTTGAGGACAAAAAAAAAAAAAAAAAATCACATTTCTGTCCAATTAAATAACCAGTTTAGTAGGCTATGTTAAAATTGTTATGCTAGAATTTACACTAAGTCATATTAGCTGGGATTTTCAACATCTTGACTTGATTAAAAAGGCAAAACAACGTTAAATATGTTTATTTCTGAGACAACTGGATGCCACTTGCTAAATTAAATATGTAAAGAGATGAGGTCATGTGATAATGTATCATATACTACTGTTAAATGTTATTGGTCACATAATGCATAGGCTACTGTTTCACACACTATTATGCGTAAATAGTGTGCAGTAAGCAGTAGACATAGTATGACTAGAGTTCAGTCACAGGAAACAGAAGTCTGGGAACATTTCCATATGGAATGAATTAGATAAAAGTCTCTAAAGATTTAGCCTGGACGTCTCGTAACTCCGCTACACCAATTAAATGAGCTAAAATTGGTTTCTTGACTAGTATGTTTCAGCACAAAGGCAGTTGTGACACACTTCCCGGAAATTACTCATGGCGTGTGTGTTCAGCTCGTTATAAACGTGTTCCCCATTTTATATATATAAAAAAAGAAGGGGGGAAAAAAAAAAAGTCAATTTGAGCTTCGTGTGCAGTAAGAATACAAGAGCTCCACCTGGTGTCCAACATTACCTGTTCTCAGACGCGGGAAAATGAGAGTTTACAGTCACACACTCAGGTCTTTGTTCTGAGGAAGAGAAATTTAGGAAGTGGATCAGTAACATGAAATAATTAATACACAGCAAAAGACTGTCTGCTTATAGAGAATGACCTTTAATTCAGATAAAGTTCATCCTCAGGAAATTGCAAGACTCCGGCTGTGCTCAGAATGATACTACTTACTACCTAAATATGGTTTAGCTTAACTAGACGACATCCTGTATCTAGAAAATTAAAGGGGTATTTTGCATTTTAAATCCAACTTTGGGTAAATGTCTTGGCAGTCAAGAATGAGTAAAGAAGATCAAAAATTGTGGTTCATATGGTTTCCAGTTCATTAGAAATAGAAGATTGATTCCAGAGCTTTGCATTGTTGGATACTCTAGTTGTTCACCGCATTTGGTAATATACACTAAAAATGATAATTTCATTAATAAATAGTGATATTTTAAATTTTTATCTAATTTTGTGTATGAAGTTTCCATAACTCCTTGCTGTCCATTTAAATAATCAGTTTAATTAGATACTAGAACTGACACACTAAAACAATACAAAAGTATACTGCTTATTTAGAGTGTTATTTCACATTTTTAAATATAATTTTGTGTAAAAATGTCATACCTCTTGCCTGTACAATTAAATAGTTTAGTGAGAGATGCAAAAATTAACAATACAAAAAAGTTTATAGGCTTGGTTTCTATAAATTCATTAAAAATTATGGCAAAGCTTTATTTTTTAAGGTGCTGTAGTTACACGTTACTACATGTACTTACTATAGTAATAACAGTAAATTATGCATAATTACAAGTAGCTAACCCTAAACCAAACCCTAACCATAACTCTATAGTAAGTACATGTAGTTAATTAATATTATTCCGTACTTATTTGAGTATGTACAATGTAATTACGTCAACAAAATAAAGTGTAACCAAAATTCTATTTAAATAAAAACTAAAGATCACATTTATAGAAAATAAGCAAGAACTATCATAAACTTCAGATGGTTAAATATATTAAAAACATCATTGTTGTGCATTACCTCCATCTTCTGAATTTAGGAATTCACTTCCACCGGCTGCTCATTCATGAGAAAACAGTCACTGAAGTTCAGTGTTACATTTATTTCTCATTTTAAAAACTGCTTTGGACAATCAAAATATAAATACATTTTCCCCACACACAAGATAAACCGGCAACAACACATGACGAACACTCTCTCATACCACCAAACACCCATCTGCAAACACACACACACACACGCATACAAACACACACCCCAGCCCCTGAATTTAGAGTTAAAAAAAAAAAACCCATCAGACATCTGTACAGACTGCAGTCTCTGTTTCTGTACGCAGTTTGTGTGCTTGATGACAGAACAGGGTTCCTGTTGAGATCACTTGTGTCTTTTCCAGTTTGGCAAAAAAGGCTGCCGATTCTGATTCTTCTGTAGGGACCAAAACTCATTCAAACGACGGTTAAAACTGCTGGTTTAGTCTGCCAAACTCTGACAGTGTATAATGGGCAGGAAAACACTGGTTTCTTGATCAGGTAACACTACAATTAAATCAACCAAGAAGCGATTTATAAAGGACAAATAATTCAAAGGCCAAAATCTCAGAAAGAAAGCTTTGATTTGCAGAGGAAAACAACTGATGCATCGGCGTACTGCTGACACCAGCGAGTCCATGTGATCCTCCAAAATACAGTCGGCCAGTGTCTTAGCCACAGGTCCTTGTGCGGTTCCCGTGCTTGTTTGCGAGGGGCCCGTGTCAACGGATACTGCTCTGTGGCCACAACAAGAAACAGTCTGGGGGCTTTCATTGTGGCATCCTCCCTTAAAAACACAGAGGTTTCCAGACACAGTCACGCACACAGTGTCCCTGTGCTGCTAGGATGCTTTACCCAGCTCGATCTTCTTCTGTATGGCTCTGGCTGAGTGGTATATCAAAGAATCGATGAGTCCAGCAACTAAAGGAACAGGAGAGAAACAGACTGTGAGACAGTGAGCCCATCTACACCTGTTATTAAAGGTGCAGTAATCAATTTCTGAGAAACGCTGTTGAATGTGGATCGGACCCGAGCACCAAAACACACTTGTAGCCAATCAGCAGTAAGGGGCGTATACACTCATGAAGGGAGGAGGTGCCTGTGTTGCATATCATGTTTGTGAATTTGGGGGTGGGGCTATCAAGATAGGGGCGTGATCCTTTTGGGTAGGTGTGTATTTGTTTTGGTGATTTCAAATTTCAACGGCGTTTCTCAGAAATCGCTTACTGGACCTTTAATATCCCTGGAGTGACAGACTGTTGTCTGCATGTTGCACTAACATAGTCCACGTTTTAGAACAACAGGAAAGTTGTCAAAATTAAATAACACAAATGAAAATATGGGGATTATTTAGTTGTTAATAAATGCTAATAATTTAGATTATAACTTAGGGCTGCACAATGAATCAAATAAATAAATCCAAAATAAATCCAACTCCACAATATGGCTTAATTGTGTTTTAGGATTTATTTATTTATATATGGCTTATATATGTGTGTGTGTGTGTATATATATATGTAAATGATAAAAAACCAATTTATTTTACAGTAAAACTAAAATTGTAAATAATATGTGTGTGTATACAGTCACAAAGTTTGTCACTTTAAAACACAGCATATATATATAAATAAAAAAAACAAAAAATAATTTATTTTACAGTAAAACTAACATTGAAAATAATACGTGTGTGTGTGTGTATATATATATATATATATATTATATATATATATGTATATACACATCTGTTGTCAAAAGGTTTTAAAGGGCTTGAGAAACAAATTCAGCCAAGTGCAATCTTGTGGCCTGACGTTTCTGAATGTTATGGTTGCTCATTGCTGCTGAACTAGAAATGGTTTGGCTGGATTTTAAACACTTCTCATGTACAAGATTTGCAGCATATGAATGTTACCACCACAGTATAAACAAGCAGTAAAAGTAGGTTTGTGCAGTTTACATTCTTTCATTCTGCCCACATAGTACACTTATGTGAAAGTACAAAACCTCACCTGTGAAAACACCTCCTATAATAGCACAAACTCCTGTTAGAAAATGGGTGAAAGACCTGCGGAGGAAAGTCCACACAAAAATATTATTACACTCCATCATGCAACACACACTGCTTTAGACTTTGTTTCTTTCAAACAAAGTGAACATTATGTAAGTAAATGTAATTAAATGAGAATTAACAATAACAACAAGAGACGTACCTCTGCTTCTCTGTGAATTTGACCATCATTGGAGACAGCTCATAAAGCACAAACACACCAGGTAAACCCTGATCTCCAATCAGCCCATTAGCTACTTTCTCATGTCTTGTTACTGAAAACTGGTTTGTTTTAACAACCTAAAGTAAAAGGAAAAACATGATTTTTGAAACACTTTAAAGAGTTAAAAAAAAAAAAAAAATGCTCATCTTCTTAATTAACATAACACAACCAGCAATATACCATTGTTACTACATCAGTTATTGCCAACAATGTAAAACCTTCAAAAAAGAAAAAGAAAAAAAAAAAAGAATATTTTTCACAGTTTTAGCCATTTTTTCTGTTTTCATTCACTAAATTCTAATAGCTCAGCTCTCTTACCTCTCCATCTCCTTTAACGTATATCGTTGGCACAATTTTCACAAAATACTGGTACATCATTGATGCTGTAAAGAGCAAAAGAGTGCATAAGTCAATCTAACATACATGATGCCAAATTATTCCCTTGAAATCCCCTTGCACTAACAACAAAAGTCAATGCCACAGGTTTACACTTTTGTTCTAATCTTTCATTTATGATGAGTAATAAATTTAAAAAGTGCTTTTGTGTAAGAGATTAGATTATAAAAAGTGAATAAACGTGATTGTTTGACGTCAACACGTCAACAGGTTTACAAGAACAAACAAATTTGGCATTTCCTCACAAACTGCCTGCAGTTCCATCATTCACCGTTAGGGCGAATCTCCTGCTATAATCACATGACTTGCTGTACCGCTAGAGGGCGCTGCAGCACTTTAGAGCTTTGCATTCTCCTCCGCTTGTACTTTAACACCAACCACTTCCTGTCAAGTAATGGCGTCTGTGTGAAGCAGTCTTATAGCAAACACTTAACAAATCTATCAGAAACTAACTAACAGAGGTACTCACATAGCGACTTAAACAAGGTAAGCAGATTTTCTTCAAATACACTTTCCGATCATTTATCGGTGTGTAACTTACATAACAGTGCGCTGTGGAGTTTGTTCAAGGCCAGAGACCTTGGTGACATTTAACGAAATAAACGACTCACGTGCAATAAATTAACTTTTATAGATTTTAGTTTTACTTTAAACTTAATATTAAGTCATTTACACCTCATAAACAAGACAATTTCAGTTCAGTTGCTCATAATTACCTTTCCTTACATAACACGCAGGTGTCTGGTTTATCAATAAAAAAACAGCTACCTAGACAGCATACGAGCAGCATTTTTGGGCATTATAGAGGTCATTATATGTTAACTGACTCGGAACGCACCAAAAATTAAAGTATATTATATATATATATATATTTTACACACACAAAATAAAGTCATAAAATATATTCTTAATTAATATATGTGAATAAAAATGTTGCATGATGGCAAAAAATAAAGTCTGCATCCATCTTCCAGATGCCGGTGACAGTAGGACCGTATGGACAGACGCAGCCCAGTTGTTTTGACAGAGTCAAGATGGGCTTCATGATGGGTTTTGCAGTTGGCATGGCCGCAGGCGCCATGTTCGGAACTTTCTCCTGTCTCAGGTATTAACTTTAATGGGTGTCATATTTTGGGTTATTTATGATACAAAATATTCAGTAACTGGTATTTGGCACAAAAGCTGTTAAACCATTTTAATAAAGATTGTTTTGTTCTATTCAGGATTGGCATGAGGGGTCGAGAGTTGATGGGCGGAGTTGGGAAGACGATGATGCAAAGCGGTGGCACGTTCGGAACCTTCATGGCAATTGGAATGGGCATCCGCTGCTGAGATCACACTAATGGCACTTCTCAAATGATAGGACTTTTGTAGATTCATTTATGTTATCATACCCACATTCAAGGACACGGGTGACAATAAAGACAGATTTAAGAAAACAGATTTTTTCTGTAAATCTTGGGCTCAATCTAAGATTTAATTGTTGGCGGTTGCTAGACACTTTGAAGACAGCCTTCCTCTTAATTTGTGTCCAGTATAATAAGTTAAATTCAGCTACATGGGATTGACCTTTAGCAGTGACTTTTTTTGTTTTTTATGGAGGGTTGACAACAAAATGACCACAGAGAAGATAAAGAAGGGCTCTTTAATTCTGGACAACACTGTTCTTTGCAACACATTTTTAGTTTAGGCATGAAAATAAGAAACAGCACACACTTACCTTGAGGTGCTGCTACATTAGTACCATCTAAAGGGTTGACAATTCCAGGATAGTCCTTGCCGAATGAAAGATGTTTGATGAAATGCGTCATGTTGATCTGTGGTCATACCAAACAAATTCTGTTAGGTCAAATATTATGGGCAAAGGCAGATCAGTCTTATTGAAAACAAGTCAAACAACTCACATTGTCTAGTCCAAAGCTCTGCAGATCATGAACTGAAAATAAAGTTATCAATTGACAACATGAATAAATGTTTTGAAAGACGCACAATTTGTAAATGCACTTCAGTTAAGTAAACTTGGTTAGCCTAGAAATTGGCACATTTTTAAACAAAGGCAGAGCGTAGTACATTAAGTGGTCACGGATGCGCTTGCTGATGAGAATCGTGACAAATTAACTGACGTTATAGAAGCCACTGCAATGTCAATCAAAAACTGGCTATTTGTTATAGACTAAATCTTAAATTATGTGCAGAGAAAAGCAGAATTACTGATGTAGTAACAAGGTAAATTCTAACTTGTCTTGGAATAAAGATTAATTAAAATATAAAAGATCAACTTACTTTCCACAGCATGCACTGCAGAAAGAAGAGAAAATAGTCACTAAATGGGTTTGTTTTTGGAAAGCAAAGTTTTCAAGAGGAATTTGTGACAACCACTGGCCCTTTAAGCTCATTCCAATACTAGAGTACAATTGCAATGGCCAAATTGTAAGACTCATCTCTCTCTCTCTTTTTTTTTTTTTTTTTTTAATTGAAATATTGTTTGAATCCAGGGTCTATTAATGAAGTATTGGATATGCACTTAAGCCATTGGAAGAATAGCCTTTGCATGACCAAGCGTAAACTGGTGTTAGTTCTGTACCTTGTTACTTAGAAAGATTGTGAGCTTTAGTGGGAAAGCGTAGAAACCTTAGTCCCAAAGTTAAAAACCCAGACTTCCCAAAAATCATTTCATTATTAAAACAGCTGTGATTTACAGCATCAATGGTCAACACCACAAGATAATGACTGCAGATAGGAAATATTAAGATCTTAAAAGGCACACTTGCATACACAACGACAGGACAAGAAACTGTTCATCAGCCCAGAAACTTGGCAACTGGTCAATATAAAACAGACTTTGAGGTGATTTAAACTAAAGATACTCGACTGATGAGCAGTTTTGAAAAAGCAGGTGCAAAGCAAAGCAAATGAAAAGACATGCATTGTGTATTTCTCTACATAAATACAAATGCAGATCTTAATGGCTCACCATGCACTCCTTTACGTAGTAAGAAATGAGAAGCGACATGAAGCATCTGGCTACATGCAGGCAAGACTTTCAGGTCTGATGCATACTGGCTCATAGGCTTTATTCAAAAGCCATTTAAAATTGATAATAAAATGAATGATAATCAATTTTTAATAGAACACAAAAGGTTTTGGCATCCAGTCTTAAAATAGGTTAACAGGCTAATAAACATATTAAACATGCCTCTGCATCAGACCTTAAAGCTTTGGCTTGTGTTTGATTCATACTTAATAACTAAATGCAAGTCTTTACCATGTACATGAGACTGCTGGAAGCTCTTTCCAGGGGCAAAATGGAAATTTCCTGCCACCTGGAGAAATATAAGGTACATGTTGTGAATTTTTTAATATTAGTGTTGTCAAATTGATTAATTGCGATTAATCACACTATATATATATATATATATATATATATATATATACACACACACACACACATACACGCATATATATTTACAACCTTTATGCTAGATGCGATTAAATGTGATTTGACAGCACTATTATGTACAAGCATGTATATGAACCCAAAATATTTGCTGCATCCAAAATTACATACTGTATATATATATATATATATATATATATATATATATATATATATATAAATATAATGGAAGGGTTTGATTTTGGATGCAGCGATTGATTCAGAAATTAAATCATGGGCTGCATGTTACCTTATTGACCTCCAGAAAGCCATAGACTTGACATCCCTCATTCTTCTGTTCCTGCATCTTCTGGCTGAAGCCCTCTCTCTTACACTGCTCAATGGTGTCAGGGGTCTTAAACGCCCAGCCCCGCCGCCGATACGCCTCCCGCACATCATCACAGGAATTGCAACACCTGCAGAACAATTACAATCACAAACTTATTACAGACCTTATATACACCTGGAATTGACATCAGTCTCTGATCAAGAGCAGTGTTGTTGTTGTCAATTAAAAATATTAACTCGGTTACACTAAGAACGATAACTATAACAATAACGATAGATATATTAGCATCCACATTCTGTTTATTCTAAGAGTGGTGCAGTTTTGTTGTCTACCACTTTAAATACATCAAGCTCAGAATGGATTCTGATTGGCTCTCAATGTTTTTATTGTTCATCTGTTGGAAAAAAGTCGTTCTGAAAGTGATTCCGATGATAACGTTTTTCAGTGCTGTTATAGTTGTGGTGTAGACTCTACTATGCTTTTATATGTAGAACAATTTTTAGAACTACATCTTTACCATTATAGTTATCGTCCTTGGTGTGAATGGGCCTTTAGATAAGCAACTAACTGAAATTAAATAAGTTTAAGTACTAAAACAAAACAAAGCATATAACAAAATTACTAAACTTAAACTAAAATAAAATGAAAACTGAAAATATAAAAATAAAAACGAATTAAAAATATAATAAATTATATTTTCGTCTATAATTATTACTACAATATCACAGATTGCCATATACACTTTGTACTAACATGTCTCAAATGCATTTCCAGTGAAGGTCTTTTGCAGGAAACCTTAGAGTTTACATTACAAATATTATTTGTAATTGTCATTTGTAAATGCTAAATCAACTCAAGTGTGAAGACAGATGCCCTGTAGGATTTTTAAACTTCTAATTGTTCTCTTCCTCTGTCATTCATCCAGGTGATTATGAACTTGAGCTGCTATCTTGACTATGTAAGCGTCTGTCAACTACAAAGATCTTAACTAAAGCTTTCAGAACCGGTTTCACACCAGTAGAAAGACCTGTTCTGCCAGCATATTTCCCATTTTTTAGAAAATGTGGTGGTGAAAAAGGTGAAACTCACTTTAAATCGTCAGTCTCCGCTCCATAACAGCTCTCGCAGCGGTCAGGATCCAGGGTACTGGGGTCAAACACCCCTTCCTCCTCTTTGCCCAAATCTGCACAGAAACAGACAGCAAGGACAAGTCAAATCAAGGCATATATTCTAAAATCTATGATATTAATAGGATTAAAGTTAATACAATTCTTGTTTTTTCACAAATGGCACAAAACAAGTACTGTAACCGTATCATAAAATTGGCCATATGTTGTGTTTAGTACTTAATAAGTCCTGACAGATACCACATTTTTCCTTTTTCACTTTCATTTATAGTTGAACTATTCCTTTAAATAAATGTGTGAACATGGGGTTAAGATAGCTTGAAAATTGCATTAATGCAATTATAGTTAATGTGAAATCACTTTATGAGCAGCTTTCAGGAACAATATGATGATGCTAACCGTGTTTTTCAGCCTCTGTTGTGACTGGCTTGCCCTCTTTGTCGAGTCTCTGTTTAAACAAGTTATGCTCCACGTCTAGCTGCTGCTCCCCAGCTACATCCATGGCATCAATGCTCAGATCTATGAAAACAAAATCACAGAAGTCTCAATAACACCTGGCACAGAGAAAATAACTAGTATATAATAACAGTAATAGTGAATAATAACAACAATAATAATTAAAACAGCTGAAGTAAATAAATCATCTACAAACTATTCAAACTATTCACTGAACACCCAAACATAAAGTACAGAACAAAATGTTTGCTTACAGGCACAAGGCATATGTGGAAATATAACATCAATGTTGATCCTTAGTTTGTCTCCTCTGGAAGTGTCTACGAATAGTTCAGGATGGACCTAAAAGAGATTACATCAAACCCACAACCTAAATAAGTTCCATCAAAACTTTATGAACAGTGCACTATTAAGAAAATAAACTCTACACACACACACACACACAGCCACTATAGACTGACAAATGTCATGAGATTGAGTTACATTATAGATTATTATGCACAAGTTTATATTAAGTCATTCACCCACCTCCTTAGTTAGATAATACTGCAGCTCAGAGAAGAACAGAATCAACATGATAAGTCCACTGATGATGGTCACTATAAAGTGAACAAAGAACATGTGAATTAGGAAACAACTTATTAGAGGCTGATCTACATGGCATTTAAATCAGTCACATTAAGCAGGATTCTTATCTCATACAGTTTTGGATTTCTGAGCCCCCAGTGACACTCTCCATTCAAGCTATGTTCTTTTTTGTCTCATTTAAATATGTAATTACATGTACATATTTTAAGACTTTATGTTAATTAGCCTGTTCAGTCCTGCTTTCTCCCCATGAGTCTGTGTGTATGAATGGCGCTCAGCAGCTCCACAGCTCACGGTGGATCTATATCACTCACCCGTGGCTCCTCCACATGTTTTGATCCTGAAGTCCTCTAGAGTTTTCGGATAAGCGTCAAATTGTTTAAGTTTATTTAACGCATCCATTCTCCCTCTCGTGCGGCGGTAAAGCTAGCCGTCACTTCTATTTTCAGTGACCCATTTCCGGTACATCGAGGAAGTGATGGAATCCTCCCAGCCAATCAGATTCCACCGCGTAGCTGGAGCGTCGACGCTCTAGTGGTAGACTTCTAAAATATCTGCACTGTAAAAACTATTTAAGCTATTTTTTTATTTAATAATTTCTTAACATTTAAGAACAGTATTATTAAAATATTCGTTTTATACGCTGACATGTATTTTAGACCGACATTAATATACTATTCTTATATTAGTCACTCATCTTTTTATACACGTGAAATTACAGACAAAAAGTAGACTTTAAATGAGTAAAATCAAAGTTACAACATGTAACCATGCAATTCAGCTTTATCTAAATACATAGATATTAACAACAACATATTTTTTGGCGTTTATTTTATTTATTTTGGAAGTTTAATCGGATATTGGAATTTTGTTTTAATGTTATCAAGCAACGTTATGGACTGACCTTAAAGATATTTTATGAATCTATTCGAGAACGAGAACAAGATTATTAATAATTAGGATTACTAAGCTTTATTTTCTCTACACACAAAGAAACATGCTATATGTTAAAATTCACAACAAATGACACTTCAAATTAAATTATATTGGTATTTTCTTATTAGTAATCCCTCTATTTTATTATACATTAAGAAATATAATATATAATACATTTTACCACTCATCTTCATTAATTCACTTCAATTTTGCATTCTTTGTTTCATCTTTATAGTGAAACCACATGGATAGATTAAGTTTTTTTTTAAAATGTTTTTGACCTATTAAAATTATTCCTTCTGTTTCTGCCGTATTATATTGTCAAATTCAAGTGTATTTTTTATTTTAACAGTTCAGGTATTATTCACAATTATCTTGAGAGGTCTGGCAAAAAATGTTATCATGTGTTCTATTGCTTGATAAAACAATACATTAATGATAGTTTTAAGTCCACATCTAAAACAACAGATTAGACCTGCAGTTATGAAGATCTTGCCCTGAGCATGATTATCTAAAAATTTAGATAAAGTTGTAAAAACGCAGCTAAATTAGTATTCTGGTCTATGGTCTCGCACAACCTTCAGGAAATCCCAGAAAACACAGATAGTCTACAGCTGATTCACAAAATGATTCACACTTCTAAACTACTCTTATCTGTACTTACAAAATGTACATTGCAGTACATCTAATCTGTTACTGTCGATTTTGATGAATGGCTTTAGTATTTCCTAAATTTAGTTTGCTTTGGATTAAAAAAAAAAAAAAAACACCAGCTAAATGAATGAATCTAAATGATCAAACAGACAGAATCAGATGGCAAACAGATGTTATAAGAGGTCATTAGGGTATACCGCTTTTATTAAATATTTACACAACAAAGTGTAGAGAACCTACTGAAAGGACAGATCTCACAAAGCACAAGAAGGTTGCAAATGTATTTTTGATTTTCGCCCTGCAAACAAGCACAAATTCACTGAGATAATATTTATTTTACAGTAAAACATCACAAATGTTGTCTCAGGTCCCACTCCCCAAGTCATTTATGAGCAATCTGATAGGATGTCCAGTGGTTATTGATGACAGCAACCTTATCTTGAAGCATTGTGCATTCTGAAAAAGATCGGAGTATCGTGAATCAGGTTTTTACGTTGTGTCAAGGCCTGGTGAAGGCAGCAGTTTGGCTTTATTTGGGAGGCCTGTAGGCAATCTTTCTGCTCTTCAGCACAGACCACCTGTGCCTCTTCATGTAGTAGACCATGGGAACAAGTATGGAAGCGCCTATCAACAACTGCAGAGAGAATGAGAGAAAAACAATAAGCACTATTTTTTTAGCAGTAGTGCTTTAAATGGGATGAATTCTCATATTTAGCATGCAGGTTTTGCTTTTCTGTTATACTGTATGGTCAGTTGTTTTTTTCTACCAATATCTAATGATGTCAGTTGAGCCTGAAACAGGAAAACACAAACCTTCAAACCCATACGTTTACGTTGGTCATGTTCTGGCTCAGCCGCCCACCTCAGGAAAGTACAGACATCTTTAGCAACCTGGCTCATGGTGGCAGGGGTTCCTGTGGAGAAAAAATGAGCTATTAAAAAAAAAACTGTATGTAATACTTCATATGTTATTTACCTCATGTGCATTATCTCATAATGAATATAATCCAGTAGACAGGATTCATTTATCAGTAAATGGGGAGAAAAAAAAGAAAGAAAAAAAAAAACACTTTCTAATTGGCTAATTTATATGGAAATCAAATCAGAAGGGATATTTAACACAGGAAAGTCATCTGCAGTCTTTGTATGGCAGAATTTAATTATAATCAAAGCCCATCAAGTAAGAAATATAACCCATGAGTAAAATACACCGTTAATGAGAATGCCACCAGCAGGCTGACAAATCTCATTTTATTCCCTCCTTTCCACCAAAAGGAATTCAATGCATTCAAAATTAATGCACTATATATAGAAAAGCAAAAAAGAAAGAAAAGTAATGAGTTGTATTAATGACAGACATATTAAGATTATCTATTGACAGTCCTAGAAATATAATTTTGAGGGGATCTTGAAATGGGCAATGATACTAGAAAACAAACTCACCATCATCAAACTCAAGCACCTCATTGTAGATGGGTGGTGCCATACCAATGGCCTGGCCTGGGAAATACGGGTTGTAATAAAGCCCCTCTCTCAAAGACACACCAGCTGGAGGTTCACAGTAACCAGTCAGGAGAGAGAACACGTAATCTTCCCCTCCATGCCTGAGAGACAGAAAGAAATATAAATCATTAGAAAATGTAAAAACAAAACAGTAGTATGATAATAAGTCTATTGAGTTTAATCTCTCTAAATCATTAAAAGGTATATTTTTTGGTTAAAAAATTGCTTGTAGTAGAACAATTTTCAATGCCAGAGCAAACAGGACCACAAAAAGGATTTTTAGTGATGCTTTTGTCAGGGTTTAGATGCCAGAAATTACTGACTTTTTCAAAAGAGTAAAATAGAGACTTTTGCACCTGATCAAAAGTCATTTGTTACCTGGCACTGACAATATAGCTGAGGTCAGGGGGCAGAGCGCCGTTGTTGGCAGCACGGGCAGCCTCAGGGTTCGCGTAGGGTTTGGGGAAGTAATCTGAGGGTTTTCCAGGTCGGGTGAACATCTCTCCATTGTCATCAGGACCATCCACAACTTCTACCTGCATAACAGAATGTTAACCGCATTACAGATGTGCGTCAAAGATATTAAGTTGACAGACGCATTAACAAGATACTTTTTTTTTTTTTTCCCCAAAAGAAAATGATAGTGGTGCTTGCTTGTCTGTGCAAAATCTGCCACCACAATTCCCAGGATGTTGCTAAGGTGGCAGTTTTTATTGCATTGCTGTGCCTTAAGCACAACAAAGTATTCCATTAAATTCAGTGGTGCAATTTGACAATGACTTTTGAGTTATGAGCAGTGGTGGACAGTAACAAAGTTTTTGTACTTTTACATATTTCAAGTGTCTGTACTGTAGCAGTGTGTGATCCATGAACGAGCTGATTCTTTTTAATTAACCTGTTAAATCCATTCGCACTGAGTGATTCATTCGGGAATTGCACCGATTTAACTGCATCTGTTCTCGAGTCAACAACTCACTGATTCAAATGATCCGGTCAGAGCAAGTCTCTAGTTAACAATTCACTGAATTCACAAGTCTGACTCAAAATGAGCCAAGAACAGGAGATCCTCGGAGCTTGAGTGAGCGTACAACCGATGGCGTGAAAAGTTACTAATGCCGAATTTAGGATTTATTATCGTAAATGATAATCATATTTAAGTCACGACTGTCAGTTGTTTGGGAACTAAATCTGCTGAAAAAGGGTGAGCTGTTTAAAGCCCACTGTATGAAATGCTTGAATTTGAATGTGGACACATTTGTGTCTGAACAGGGTAGGTTTTAGGTAAAAACTAAACATAAGATTAAAATAAGGCAAATTAATGATCAAATGGCATAAATAAGTTGAACATATAAGTTATATAATAAATATAAGTTTCAAATGGTAAAAAACTAGTATGTTTGCAAAGTGTTCTTTCTTATTAATGTTAACACATTTTGCCCTTTGTCATCTGTTTTTACATTGTATGTTTATTTGTCGACACATTTACACACATTTTGATTTTCCTTATTTTTATATACTACATGGTCTATTTTGTTATTTTCACTTGTTTGCACACTTGAATTATCAGTACAGTAGTAATCATCAGTGTATGACAAGTTTTGGTAATAAAATAATTCCTTCTTGCAGATAAATACATATTAAGTGTCTGCATAATCTTCTTTATTGACTACTGCTTCTACTTGACAATTTATATGCAGTAGGATGGAGTATATAGAACTCCAAAATAAATAAATAAATAAATCAATCAATCAATCAGTACTTTTACTTTTAATGCTTAAGTACGTTAAAAAAAAAAAAAAACAAGTTACTCATGTAAAATTGAAAAAGAGTACTTAATACTTTTACTGGAGTCATTTTATTAGGGTATCTGTACTTTTACTCAAGTACTTGATTTGTGTACTTTGTCCACCACTGATTTTTAAAGATAACAAGAAATCTGACCTCTTCAGCCAAGGTCTTGACCTCTTCCTCTGTGTGTGACACTCCCACCAAGTTACGGAAGCCAAATACTCCATACTATGACAGGCCGAGCACACCTGCTTATATACCTGGTACCCACGACGAATACTGAAAAACAAAGGCATTGATAGATTAGTTAACTCAGAGCATTATAATTTCTCTGTAATTTGATATATTTTCCATTGCATGTACACTTCCTCCTATAGGTGGCTAATGAGACCAAATATTTATTGTACTGCAAGGAATATACAGCAAATAGATATTCTGTTGCAAATATAAAATAACTGTATAATTGAGAGTGGGGGAAACTATGCCACATGAACTCCACTAAACAGGGAGACATTATATAAAACTAACATCCCTAATTATATTTAACTCTCTGTGAAGCCTGACATATGAAATAGTCAGAATCTTTTTTTTTTTTTTCTTTAGACAATCTAAAATTCTATATGTGATTCTACAAAATCTAAAATTGCATGTGTTTTTTGTGGAGTATCATATTTGATACATCAGGATTTTATGGCTTGTATAGTATAACATAGGAATAGGGGAATATGAAGCTCACACTTGAGGAGAAAAAAACCCCCCCCTCAATTTTACTCAGAGGGCCAAACCAAGCAAAAATTAGCAATTTGGCAAAAAAAGATGAATTTCTGATAGCTTGTAATGTAAATCAATGAGATCGTTATAACAATATAACAAACTACTTACATAAAATGTCACTCTGTATCTCTTAATAATAATAATAATAATAATAATAATAATGTCTTAGTAAGATGATATTTAAATGCTTAGTTTTATGTGGGGGGCAAAATATAATGCAATACAATGATGATTGAGAGATACAAATTAAACTTTACTCGTTTGAGTATAAAGAGTGTAAAATCTTTGACGATTTTAAAACTTTGATGATTCTTTAAGCACAACTTCTGTATCCAGTGGTGTGAGTTTAAGGTGAAATTTCCTGTTTGGCTGAAAAATGGAAGATAGGCAAAGTATTCTGGAACCTTGTTAAAAAAGCCGACAGTCATCATGCAGAAATTGCACACATCACCTTTAACGTACTGTTGCTATAACATCACTACACACTAGACAACATCTTTTTGTGTGCTCTGGTAAGTGCACAAGATGGGGATGTGGTACCTGGCATGGTCGAGGGAGGACAGCATGCCGTTGTGGCTCCAGGGGTATGATGGTGGGTGCAGCTCCAAATCAGAGGCCTTGACTGACTGCTGCAGCATAAGAGCCAGACCTGCTCCTCCTGTTGTCAGCACTCCAATCGTGGTCAGGGCTATCTTCTTCCCCTTCGGCAGGCTAGCGAATGACATGTTGGCCTACAAAAGACACAAACGTTGCCAAGGATTAGTTTTCATTTAGTGATTTGATGGATAACTTTGCATAAATGCAGCTGCTTATTGCACAAACTCGATCAGCATCATCCCAACATGCACAGATGCAAGTCACAAATGACATAACAGCATTGACAAATTATTCTATTGTTACTAATAAGATTCATATTGCATGGTATGATGTACTAATAAATATTGCATATCAGTTATTAACAATAGGGCGAGTCATAACAAATATGGTGGAGCCCAAAAGTCTGGGACCACATTAAAATATAAACATTTAAATAAGGTTTTGTTTAATAGGATTTGTCTGAGGTTTTAGGAATTTGACAAATGTAGGAATCTAGAATTGTAAAATGATTAAGAAATATGTATGACATCTAGGTCACAAATAAGCAAAGTTGTGACTTTCCCATGTTAAATCCTTTGCGCAAAATACAGAACAACAAATCAGTAACATTCTCAAATCATGCTAGACTTCATGGATCATCTGGTCTTACACAAATTTGGAGTCTTTGTCAGCTCAAATGCTGCTGTCATTAAAACAAGTGCTAAGACATGATGACATTCGTATAAATATTTGATATAAATTGTTAGCATACTGCCAAACAGACAGAAGTAGTTAACATGTTGTGTTAAAACTATGAGGATTAATAACGTATTATAAGCTTTGAGTGTCAAAGACCAATGATGTCACCTCCTAGGACAGACTCAAGGAATGGCAGCTCGCATCAGTTATTAGACTCCAAAGTGCTTTATAATCTAACTACACATGCTTTTTTACACATAATGCTCCTTATTAGATAGGCCAAATGTGTTACAAGACTAAAATAAAAGCACAAATGTCATGATGCGAATGTAAGAAGGTCCACTGCTGCTGTGACCTTGCTGTAGGTAATACAGTGGAAGAGACGCCGGGACATGCCAATGAATAAAGGCGTATTATTTACATCCTTCAGACACCAAAATGATAGAACAGAGCAAATTAAAAAAGAAAATACTAGATGTGTCCATACCCGTGGAGTATGAAGGGATTTGGATGTGTTCAGGAGGGTTCTCCCGGTGCCGGAGAACACGACCACACGGAGCGCCGCCATGTTCTTGACTCTGCTGATAGAAAGACGCTTCCACCGGATGAGAGCGATACTGCCCCCTCCCTTCCCTGAAAATTACACAATATATTATAAAACTTATAAATAATGATATTAAATGGCATAATTTAAATTTGTGGAGAATATATGTAATTTAGACAGCGAAAATTGGTTTTGCTGGACGCAAAATGTAGCGTTATATTATTTGGGGTTACTTAAATTGACCCGAGACTGTGTTTTTTTGTCTGTTATAGCGCCACCTATAGGTTGGAGGTGTACTGAGCAGCATACAAAAAGTACTTTGGAGGTGTAGTGATTGAAGCTTTTAAAAACCAGTTGTGTTCTTTTACTTATGTATAGTGCTTGATTTGTATGTTATTAGGCAGGGCTTTACAAACTAGGCCAATTAGAAGAAATTAAATATTATTGTTTTTTTTTCTGTATTAACCCTATAAGTTCTACTGTATATTTGATAAATGAATTTCTAAGGCTTCTAAATTATCAATGTAATAAAAACTTTGCTGAAAAAAAACCCTTTTGTGCTCGTTTGCTGAAATCACGTGACTTTGAGAAGGTCCATGAAAGCTCCGCCGAACCACAGATCTGACACGAAACTGAAAACTTCAAGAAGAAGTTGTTTCAAACAAGCGCTCATAGAGCGGTCGTTGTTGGTCTAACTAGTTCTTACATCTGCCATAAGCCAAAAATGTGGAATGGATGATAAAAGTAGTACTGTACATACCTGGTCAAGGTAATCAAATCACAACATAAAATGCTCCTACTCAAAATATACATCCATTGACATACGTTTGCTCCTTGTTTGGTTGAATTACTTGGATTTGAACTTGAGGCCTTTGTCACTGGTTGGCGAAGCTGTATTTATCTTGTGTGTTTTCTTGTTTATTACGGTGTTTACCAAAAAACACAGTAGCCTATTACCGTCTTACTTTTTTTTTTGTTTGTTTTTTTAAGCATTTAAAATGCTGTTACTCTGTTTGTGTGCTTACTCAGTCATTGGTACCTAATTAAGATTTTGTGGTTTGGCTTGGAAAAAGTTTTTAAACTGTTGTAATTGTGCGTTCATTCCACTAGATGGCAGTGTACAACAAGTGTGCACAGGCAGTTGTCCAGGTCCAGTGAGCCCTAAGCAGTCAATACAGTTAAAACGTGAATGATAGAGCGATGTCTATTATACAGCTTTATCATTTCATTGTGTTCATACCATACTAATAAGTGTTATGTAATTTGTGTGGATAAATGTAAGTGGGGGTTTTGTCATCATGTTTATTAATGCAGCAGTAGAAAAATTAGGTTAATTAAAAACTATATGCAGCATCAGGATTATCACATCTCATAAGATCTTTTTTATGAGCAAGAAAAGATACACAGTGTGAAAGATATGCCAGCTTCGACCGGAAAAGCTTTCATGGACTTGTTTGTTTTTAACATTGATTGGATAGTTTTATGAAAATGAAAATGAAAAAGGCAGATATTCACTTTAATTATATGGAAAAGAGCTGTTTAAAATATTCACCTTTTGGTTTATACGGGTTGTAACGACATACCGTTATATCGCGGTATGAACACGTACGATTATCATATCCTGTCTTCACTAGAACCCGTCAAAATAAAAGTCCGGTTTTTAACCAGAAATTGACAAAAATATATTACAATTGTAAAATAGAATGTACTTCTCATAATAATAATAATACAAATAATAATACAATTTATTTAAACATTAATGAATATAATTTTTGTCCATGCTTTAATTTAGTAAATCTCTGTTGTGCGGCACTTTGCCAAAATATAAAAGAATAAATAGTTTTATGCATTAATTTCATTACCTCCATTTTTGATAATATATTTGTATTAAATAATAAAAGCCAGAACAATTAAATGTCAAACCAGAATTTCTGAATTTTAATAAACTATTAATGATAAATATAAATTGTTAATGTAATCCATAACCAGTTATTAAATTTAATTGTTTGTTTTTGATTATTGAAATTTGTATAAACAAAACAAACATTTATTGGTCAATTTAACTGATGATAATAATAATTGATTGTTTAATTCCATATACTGTGATACTGAAATTTGTCATACTGTGAAAATCCCATACCGTTACAACGCTGCTGTGGAATGACATGAAGGTGGTGAGTAAATGCTGACAAATTTTTGGCTGAACTATTCCTTTAAATTCTTTACTCCGGAGCATCAACTACAAGGCCATCAATTTTTAATTCAGGCCCTTCACTGTATCCCCACAACCCAGAAACTGTCCCAACAAAGGCAACTGTCCCCACCTGCGTTTGTAATATGGGGCCATAACTCAAAAAGCCGAGCAGCAAAAGGGTCCTAAATTGGCCACCTTGGCAAGATAAGCCTGCGGAAAATTGAGCGTGTCCCACAGGACAGGAACGAGGCTGCCGAGAGCGGCCTCAATCAGGTACAGCAAACAAGCGCTTTCAGAGACCAGGCATTGGAATTTTTATACAGCTTTATCTGTGATTGTTTGGAAAATAATAGAATTTTGATTCCTACTGACACTTACAATTTAGCCAAGGCCGTAAGCCCTGATATCACAATCGATTTCAATTGATACAGCCTGGATACTGTCGTAGAATGAAAGTATACCTCAGATTAGACATTATAAAACATACTACAATGAATGCACCATGTATTTCAGAGCCAGCAGGAATGACGTTATATATATTTTGATGTGCTTTAAAATGATTTATCTTAACGGAAATGTTTCTTTTCTCATTCCTCTTTTCTCACTGGCTACAGTGTAATTTAAAAATGAAAAGGCAGAATACACAGGGGTCATTCAGCAGCTAGATATGAAGGAAAGATTTAATTAAATCTCACAAAATACAGCTTCACATCAAGCACAAACTGGAAAAGAGAGTATGGTCTATGTTGATGACGAGAGTGTATAAAGTGTCATCCTAAACCTCTGTTAAAGAGATTTAATTAAAGTTTGTATTGCAATAAAGCTCTATATAGCTATGTCTCCATTAAAGAATAAACTGCATATCTGCGTCTGACCCATGATCCTCTAGGGTAAGTCTAAATAGACGCTTTATCCTTGAAATCACCCGAGGCCAGCCTTCAGCTTTGCTTGTATGCTCTCAAATGCAGGGTTAAAATGCTGCCTACAGTCATAGTAAATGATAAAACCTGTCCCCATCAGCTCCCCATGGGCTAAAGTTAAGGGACATCTGAAAGAAAGGCAATGTTTCTCTGAAATGGCGTGATATTAACTCCCCTTCAATAATAAATAAAGTTAAACATCTTTCTTTTTTTGGGTTGCTCCAAATAACCTTTCCCCAAGGATGATTTTATTGCTCGGAGGTTATTTTTTTCAAAGCTCAGGAGGTTTGTTTGGCACTTTCCACGAACAGGGTACAAAATAGGGCATGAAATGCCTGAAAAATGAAGTAATGTTTGTCTTTTTTAACAAATGGTTTGAAGTGATGGTGCTAGACCTTCAGAAAATGTTGTTCTCCAACCTCAGGATGTCAAAATAAATTTTAATTGAGTTGTTTTCTTTCTATTCATTTTAGATTAGCATCTTTTGCAGCCCTGTTACCAAAATTTAAGTACAGTTTATAACTATTATTTGTCTTTTTGTTGCAATAATTATAAAATAAGTGTTTTATGTACAATAATATAATATAGATATGTTAAATATTCAAAACAATCAATCTCACAAGAAGACACATGGGAATTGTGCTTTATAAAGTAAACCAAAATGTACTTTATTTGTGGAATATGCCTATTGGAGATATTATTTACGTTTCTCAGTTGTTTCTCCTTAAATTCTCTTGGAAAAATAAAAAGATACACAAATTAGACATTTTTTTGGATTATATAATTTTTGTTTAGGTATTATGAGAAATTTAATCATAAATAAATATTTGCGTTTATATTGATACCACTGACTAGAATAGTGCAGGGATGACTTATTTTTGTAGGCCAAAACCCGGAAACTAGTTCGCATTTTAGCACTTCCGGTTCCATCGTCCTGAAGTCAGTGTTTTGTTTTTTTCATTTTAATGGGGTTTTGGTTAAATACTTGAAATAAGGTCTGTGTTGAACACAAGCTCAAGATATTTTCACATTTTATTCTATGATATAAAAACATCAGTAATACCCTCTTTTTTAAAAACCTTTTCTTGTCTTGTAAAAGACTAACAAGCGGTAAACTCATCTACTCACCAGTCTGCTTTCACAGCATCATTGTGTTTGTAATTGGGCCCTTGCAAAATATTATGCTGTGGCTGCATCAAAATTGCATACTTCCCTACTATATAGTAGGCGAAAAAAGAATGTGACAAAAGAAGCATGTCCGAATTCACAGTTCTCATAAAAGAGTAGACAAAAAGTACCCGGATGACCTACTACTTCTCGATAGAATCTCGCTGGAAGTCAGTGAAAATATCCTATTTTTGTCGAGGGAACCAGGGTGATGCTAACTTCCAGTTTGGCCTACAAAAATACGACATTACTGCTCTACTGATTGCAGACTTTAGTTTGGTATCTTGGAAAGTCTGGACACAGTTTGAGACACTGTTGAGATCTCTTCTGAAACTCTAGAGGAGACACAGGAGAAATATCTGAGAAACCAGAAACTTTGAGCAAAATTCTCCAATTGAACTCATTGCTTGCAACTGAGATATGTTCCTTCATGCTTGTCCCTTATTCACTTAATATATTCTACTGACGCAAGTATGAATATTTGTAAGATTTGACAGCAATTGCTTATCAGCCATTGCAGCTTTCAAGAGCCTGCATTTGTCATGCCATTATGACAAACCATTCCCATTTCTCTTGGATAAAAATTATATATGTTATGTGTTAAAATGTCAGACTTGGACACACTGTTGTGGGGGGGTTATTAACCCAGGCAGTTGCTATAGTAACCCTCCCATCTTGGGGGCGGAGTTAATGACAGAATGATGTAGTCAGACAGGTTTGACTTTTGCAAAGCTTTTCCTTCTTTCCACCTTGGAGAAGTAGAAGTTGGACTACAACATTTCATAGTACCACCGTCATCATTCATGATGAGCTGTCCTTCAGCATTCTTTCAGCTATAGAATCACATGACAAAAAATGTTTTTTTTTCCCCTCACGACATATTCAGCATATGTGCCACTGCATGCTCGAAAAGCTACGAAATGCCAGTAGAGATCTATTCAGGTCCACTCCCTTGAAACTCTATTTGATATAAATAAGTCCATTGTTGTATATCAAATTTGTGCTAGTCTTTGCTACAGGGATGTTTCTAAATGCGACATCTCTGTTGTTTCAGATGCCTTTGAAATTAAATAAGAACAAAGCAGCTGAAAATCTCATCTTGACAATGAGTTTATATAACAAGAGTCACAACCCCCACAGTGTAAAACACTTATTACCAGTGTAAAACTCACCACCACAATGCTAAGCGTTTGTAGATGATAACCAGGATGTTGCTTTGTAGTTGCTATGGTGTTTTGGGTGGTTTCTAGGGTTCTGGCCAGTTGCTTCCTAGTCCATGATAGGGTATTTCTGATAAAAATTGTGTTTTTTGCATTTTCTCAAATTTAGGTGTGCTTGTTTGTAGGACTGCACAATTTGGCCAAACATTGTATGTTTTGTCAAATGCATAAATGTGAATATACTACTAATAATAATTATCATTATTATTCCTGTTATTATTATTGCTGAATAAAAATATTAAACAATAAATATTACACTCTAAGAATGCTGGGTAGAAAAAAAGAAAGAAAAAAAACACAAGTTGGGTTTAAAATGGACAAACCCAGCTGTTGGGTTAAATGTTTGCCCAACGTGCTGGGTAGTTTTATTTCATTTATTTATTTTTTAGTTCTATTTAGCTTCGGAGCGTTATGAATCAGCGTGTCGAATCAGCGGTTCGGAGCGCCAAAGTCACGTGATTTCAGCAGTTTGGCGGTTTGACACGCAATCCGAATCATGATTCGACACGCTGATTCATAACGGTCCGAAGCTTCCTGAAGCAGTGTTTTGAAATCGGCCATCACTATATAAGTCGTTATTTTGTTTTTTTGACGCACCAAAAAAATTCTCGTCGCTTTATAATATTAATATTGAACCACTGTACTCACATGAACTGATTTAAATATGTTTTTAGTACATTAATGGATCTTGAGAGAGGAAATGTCATTGCTGGCTATGCAGGCCTCACTGAGCCATCGGATTTAATCAAAAACATCTTAATTTGTGTTTCGAAGATGAACGAAGGACTTACGGGTGTGGAACGGCATGAGGGTGAGTAATAAATGACATTATTTTCATTTTTGGGTGAACTAACCCTTTAAGCAAGCAATACAGTAATTTTAAACAATAGTTGAGTTAAATAAAACTACCCAGCAGGTTGGGCAAACATTTAACCCATTTGCTGGGTTTGTCGATTTTCAAACCCAACATGGGTTGTTTTTAGAGTGTACTATTGTAATATTTGACTGTAAAATAAAAAATATGATAAAATATAATAATAACTGTACAACTATAAAATTACTATACTAATATTTATGGCTGTCATCAAGCTTTTATATTGGCAGAAAACTTCAGGGAAGCGGTTTATAAGCGCTTCTCATTACAAGTTTGGGAAGATGGTTAGAAGAATATTCTGATTTCTAGATGTTTACCTGTTTAATGTTTTATGGTCCAAGCAAACATCATATGTCAGATTGATTAGAAAAGTAATAATGTGTCAGAGTTTAATATTTAAAAAATACCTTGCCATAAGCATGAGCAATGTGCATGTTTTTAGTATAGTCACCCAAGGTACATCTACAACGACAGCTGCTTTTTTCAGCATGATGGGAATGTTTATGCATACACGACGGGGGCCTGCAGGGGCGTTCGTATACCAATATGAAAGCTTATTATTGGTGTGAGTAAGAGCTGTTGGCAGCATGTGATGGAGTGGCCCTGGTGCGTGCGCCGAGGGAGGCTTCTGGCTTGTCGTAACAAACGTTGGCAAGTAATCCATGAGAGTTCTCAAACACATTCTCATTTTCTCCCTCTCCTTCTCTCTGATTATTGTAGCGAAGTGAAGTATTGCATGAACGCTCCCTTCCATTAAGCGGTCTCCTGTCGCTGTCTGCCGCGATGACTCTCTGCCTCATCGGCGCACCTGTCTCCTAGTGTCAGCCGGTGTGCCGCTTTCTCGCCGTCCTCCATGCGGACAGCAGGAAGCCACGCCCGCTGATGTCAACAATGATTAACGACAGCCGGTTCAGTGATGCCCGTCCTCCCCAGGCTGAGATCTGGGTAGAGTAGGCAGCGAGTTTCTGAGGTTATCAACACCTTAGGCAGCTAAATTGAGCTTGAACGATGCCACAATGTTGCATGGCTGGGCTACATGTATTCTAAAAAACCACAGGCAAATGTTTTTTTTACTTATTTGTTATTTGGATTTTTCAAATAAGCTGTGAGTAGAGAGAGCAGACACATGCTTCGAGATGTCATGCATAATAAACTCTGCTTAACATGCAGAACGGTGTGCTGAGGTACTAAAGCACTAGTATTTTTTTTTTTTTTTAATTACAGAAATATAGAGGGTTCAGTACAAGTTAAGCTCAAATGACAACATTTATGGCGTAATTAGCACAAAAAAATAATTTCCACTTGTCCCTCTATTACATTGAAGCACTTAGAAGTGAATGGGGCCCATCCTTACATTAAAGTCATGATGAAATAGTAGTAGAGGTTTTTTCTTCCAATTGCGACTTACATCTAAGTGTATCAGGCTGCATCCGAAATCGCAGAAATAAGGTACTTATTTCTGAAAAGTAATTACTTCATGAGTGCTAAAAAAGTATGTTCTATATAGTATGAATGTAATCCGGACATACTAGATTCGCCATGTTGCCCTTATCACGTGACCTATCAGTGTCAGTTGAGTCGCTTCACTGCCATTCACAAATCTTCTCCCATGGACAAATCTTGTCCAACATATGCACACTTCAGAATCTCACCAGAAGAAGTAGGTCATCCGGGTACTTTTTGCCTACTCTTTTAGTACTGTGAAAGAAACGGAAGAAAATGTATACATGAACGAATCGTTCACAATAAGATCAATAACATGCATTTAGGATATGGATAGGGTAAATTAAATTTTCATTTCATGCCGACTTTAAAATACTCGCAGGTTTAATAGTATAGCCAGATGACATAAGCAAAATGCATGCTTACATTATTGTAGTGTGAAAAAATGCTTACTAACTTCTGCGTTAAGATATATCCAAATGTACAACTTTGTCGCTGTGACTATGCAACACATTAAACCCTAGAATGAGTGTAAAATGATTTAAATGGAAAATAATGCACACATTTTAACAGAAGATAATATATAGATATATAATTGCTATATGATTAACATTTTTGCTTTTAAATTATCTAAAAATTACAGTAGCCCCTCACTGCAGAACACACGAGATCCAGGGGGCAGAGACGGGTAGGTTAAGGGATATGTAAAGTGGGAGGAGTTGGATCTGGATCCAGGGGGTGGAGATGGGTAGGATTAGATCCAGGGGGCGGAGACGGGTAGGTTTAGGGATATGTAAAGTGGGAGAAGTTGGATCTAGATCCAACCCCATCCCCTGCAGTGAGGACCATCTCAAAAGTTGGCACCATTTACTTTCCTTGTAAGTATCTGATTTTTACTTTTTATACATGAATCTCTAAGGCATCTAAATTATCAACATGAACAAAATTTTGCTGAAAAACCTGTTGCACACAATCTACTACATACCTTCTGCCTCTGATTGATAGTTCTTACATTTTATCAAGAAAAAAGCCTTTTAGTATCATTCTCAAATTGTCCACCTTTGGGTTGTGGTACATGTAATCACTTTTATATTGTTAGTAATATTTCAAGATGAATATTTACTCACCTAAAGCAACTTTTACTTGATTACTTGAAAAATCATATTAAAATGTATCAAAATGATACATCAGGCTTTTAAGGAATCAAAGGATACAAAACAAAACACATGCACACTGTTTCTTTTTAGATTTTTTTTGCTTCATATATTGTCTAAATGTTCAGTAAGATTTTTCTGACTATTAATTAATTTCATATCTCAGGCTTTGATATGAGGGATTAATCTGAATGATTTATTTTTTGGTTATCAACATTATATGCCACAGATGCTGTGCTAATATGCTGTAGTCACAGTATTCACAACTGTCGTGTCTATATAAGCATGGTTGGAATGCTGTATTTGACCAATCAGCATCCAGGAATGGAACAATCCATAAGCTCGCTTTCTGTTTACTTTTAAGACAGCTTTACTACACAGATCAGATACGGAAGTCACAAGGACTCAATGGGTGCTTCTCAATACTCTAATCGATGCTTCCTCGTTTCCACCCTCCTCCGTCCTCCAGCCCATGACCCGGAAACCGATCGAACTCAGCCATCTTAAAGGGCATCTCAGTTCTCTAATTGCAAGGAAGCTTCCCGAGGAATCATGAGCAAGGATACACAGGTGTATCATTCCCTCGCATCCTAAGGGGTGGAGCTAAGATGGAAGGAAAAGAAACGAGGATGCACAAATAAGAAATGAGAAGCACCCAATGGCATGCTTTTTCATTTAGGACTTTCATTTTATCAGGAATCTGCCAGAGCTTCTTCTGAGGTGCATGTCTTCACGTATACAGTAAAAACTGGTACACGGTCGTTCAGTTATGCAACATTTTTGTTACACAAGTGCACTCTGTAGGTTCATACAAACCCAGAGGAAGGTTTTCTTGCTCAGAGGTTGTTCTTTCACAACCCAGGAGACTTGGGGTTTTCACATATTCATTTAAACATCTACTTAAAAAAATTCTTTGGAGATATAAAAACAGAAGTAAATGAGAAATCTGTGGCATACAGTAAAAGTATTTAATATGTATAGCATAGCTCAGATCATTCTAAAGGTATTCACACAAGCATTTTAAAAATAGATGTTTGATATTTAATTTGTTAACAGTTGTGGTTTATGGTGTGTGTTTACTGTGAGATTGTGCTTTAGAATTGATGTTTTATATCTGGCCTAGTACCAGCTAATATGGTGTGCATTCTGGGTAGATTTTGTTCAGCTATAAAACTGGCATGACATGTGACAGTGGTTCAGATGTGGTTGTGTTGTATCTGGGGAGATGTAGCTGTGTCTTACCACCATCAGTTTGATTTAATTTCAGGTGCCCAGACCAGGGCAAGCGCATCCCCACCGTAATTCATCCTGACCCCAGTCACAACTGACATCTGGATCAGTGCCAGGAATTTTGATACGGTTGAGCCAGATCTGCTACTAGCTGGATATCAAATGCCCATCTGTGTAACATCAGTATAGAAAATCTTGATGCAGTTTTTAGGGTTAAAAAAGTCCATAGTTTACATGTCTGCTTTGGGCTTTAGAGGACATGAAGAGTATGGGCTGCATCTGTACATTTTAAGATGATATTTTCACTAGATCTCTTGACATAAATCAAGCCATTAGGGGTCATTCCTGTTCTTCAGTGATCTCTGTAATTTTCAAAAAATGTATATAATATTTCTATAAACCACTTTTAAAAATATGCTCTGGTATAAGCTCAGACACATAAACATTATTAATTATAGTTGCATAATTTACAAAATGGTGATGATTGGTTGTAATTTTTAAGAATTAATTAAAAGGAATGTAATTTAAAGTTTAATTAATTCTGCCAACTGGATGGAAATAATGAGCTGAGTCTTACTTTTGATTTTTTTTAATGTTTTAGAGTGAAACAAACCACAACTAATAGCACAAAATAAAACATTGCAATTCGTTTCTTATATTTGCTGATGTTAGAGCTGTTGTTTTCCCACTAAAATGATGTAATTTGCTGAAGGAAGATGTCATTAAGTACATGGCTTGTGCTTGTTAAAATGATATTAAAAACATATTTCTTAATAAATTTCCATTTTATAATACATTTTTGTCATTTATAATAAAATTTTAGATGAAAGTGGGGACATGACAAAAATGTCAACATTCTCTCAAACCAAAGTAGTAATATTTGAAAAAATCTCTATATCCATGTAATTTTTCAGTATTTTAGTATTTCATATTTACAGAACTATATATTTATACAATTAATTTATAATTAAAGGGTTAGTCCACCCAAAAATGAAAATTTTAGATTTTTGACTCCTCCATAGAAAGCAATTTAACAATTTAAGGTCCACAAAGGCACTAAAGACATGATTAAAATAGTCAACGTGACTGCAGTGGTTCAACCTTAATTTTGTGAAGCGACAAGAATACTTCTTGTGCGCAAAAACAAAACAAAAATACTTTTGACGACTTTATTCAGCAATATATTCTCTTCTGCGCCATTCTCTGAAGCACTGTTTACGTTCAGCGCTTCCAGGTTCTACGTCAGAACGCCGGCTCAGTATTGGCCGATGCTGTACACATGACACGAGCCAGCCAATAATGAGTCGGCGTTGTGACGTAGAACCTGGAAGTGCTGGACGTAACAACATAGGAGAATGACATAGAAGAGAAGACCTTTCTGGACCTTGAAAGTGGTGGTTAAATTGCTGTCTATGGAGGAGTCAGACCGCTCTCGGATTTCATCAAAAATATCTTAATTTGTGTTCAGAAGATGAGTGAAGGTCATGACAGAATTTTCATTTTTGGGTGAACTAAACCCTTTTATTCAGTTATATTAAACTAATTATTATGTTCTAGCTGACTCTATGTGGATTGGAAAACATTCAAAAAGCAGTAAAAAAAAAAAATAGAACTTTGTTATGATTATAGTATGTGCGAGTAAAATATGCACGACCACTATGAAAAATTTATTTACATCACTCATCAAAAAGGTATGTATTCATCCGTCAGCCTCTCTGATAATTATCCTCTCAAGTTTAAGATATAACACATTTCACTTAAAGATTAAAAGGACTAATGTCTCATTGATTTCTTTCAGCTTGAAGCATTAAACACTTGTGTGTTAATTATTAATGAAAAAGAGACAGAACAGAGCTCCTTGTATGGTGCAAGAGAAAAGTGTCTCTTTTTGAAAATGTCTGAAAAGAGAAACTGGCTAACGTGACTTCTGTGCCAAGCACATATCATTCAGAGTGTTTTAACATTGCTCTGTTGGTTCATGGCCGTTGCAAAGGGCTGAATGGGTAAGAATGAAGATGTATTTTCACATTCACTTGTTGCAGTGGAACTGGGAAAGTCCATTGCCTCTCTCTTCAAATCAGTTACCGCTAGCAAATTGATTCTGTAGTTTTTCATATGGCAAGGCCATGTTAGGTGGGGTAATCGTGAGGTTGTGTGTTTTTATTAGTACACGATTTATAGACTCACATTTCCATTTTGTTTGTGTACCTCAAACAGATTTACATTCATATACTATGACTCAGTTGTGATTTATTACAGTGGTTCATAACTTGTGGATTGTGATCCAAAAGCATGTCGCAGGTCTGTTTTTATAGTGGCGCAATGTTAAATGCATTGCAACTCTCCATATAACCATGATTAATTAGGATAGCAACATAAATAGGCTTATCAACTTAAGAAAGGGAGGAGAAAATTTGACAACATCTAGAATCTGAGAACCTTCACCATGCCTGAAATACTTGTGTCATTATGCGCTGAAAGAGCAAAACACTTAAACAAATGACATTAATGGCAGATCTTGCAGAAATCAAAGAACACTGGCTCCTGATTTTGTGTTCACACAAAAGGCTTTATTCATTGCGCTTTTAGCGTAATAACCAAAGTGGTCTGAAAATGGCTTGAAAGAGAGGTTATGATGATCGTGCAAGAATCCTGTGCCAAAACCATTTGAGGATAATAACTTCAATTTATTTCCAGCCCTTTCAGATATAACAAACCAAAATTGTGAAGGTGGGCTGGGTGCCTTCAAATGTGTTTTTTTGTAGTTCTAAGTGTATCATACGATTATTTACACAGCCACGGTAATGTGTAGCTTTTAGTCCATAGCTGTAAGCTTTTAGGTCATCCACTCTGAGAGTGTAGAGGGATAAGTAAACTTTTAACAGGTGTACACATTTAAATAGTTTCTTCCTTGACAATGGGTGAAAAAAAAAAAAAAAAAAAACCTCATCTTGTTTGTAGTGGTGTATCCTCGTGAGACTCAGCAATGAAGATTTTTCCTCTGTAGAGGACATTATATTTTAGCAAATTTCTTTGAGATTATATAAGCCACAGTTTTAAATCTGGATGTCCTGTAAAAGAGCACATTCAGGGCTTTTCAGAGATACCAGATGTTTGGAGGTTTCACCATGACACCTCTCCCTCTTTGCTCTTTAAATATGACTGACATTGACTGACTAAATTCAGTTTTCTTGTGGGAATATTTTGTAATTATCATTTAAATCTCATGTTTTTCATAAATGAACATCTCAAGACAACTTTAGTGGGGGTTTCAAATCAGAATATGACTTTCTGTTATGAGACATGCATCAGTTTCACAAAATGCAAAATATAAAAATTTATATAAACATTTTCTAAACATCTTTTTCCAACATTACTCTCATATCTGTTTTACAGAGGACAAGTTATAGAAAAAAATAGCCTGGGACCTAAAAATTGACTGGTAATACTGAATATAAAAATGTAATATAAAAGCCATTGTTTTGGTTATAGAGTCTTGTTTTCATTTTCTTATTAACTGAGTCTTGGTGTCCTCTGCATAAGCTAGTACATATCATAAAATATTTAAAAAGAATTCAGAATTTATTTCTTATTCTTATATTACTTATATAATATAATGATGTAAAAAACAAAATTTACAAAACTTTTTTTTTCTATGGTTCTTAGGAGGATAGTATAACTTTTTTTTTCTCTAATAAATACTTTTTTGTTTGTTTTCTTGTCAACAATTAAATTAATAAATTGTAATGAAACTTTAATGTTTATGTAGGAAATTTTGCAGAGAAAGTTAAAGTTAGATAAAAATTGATGTTTATATGGCTTCTATTTAATGGCACAGACTTGAATCTTAACTCGACCACCCCCTTGTGTACTAATGTCTTTTACCATCATCATAACAGTTTGTACAATTGGACATGATGCCTAAATGTGTTTGCTAAGCGTTGACATGGAGTATGTTTCTGGCATATGTTTCAGGCTATTGTGCTGCAACAACATGCGATAAATATAGGCTGTTTGCTTTTGAGTTTTGTAAGTCAGTCAAAGAACAATGCTTTCTAAGAAAAATTCAACAGTATTTGCTCAAATGAATAATTTTCCTTGTTGGTTTCTGCAGGTTTCATAACATGTGGATGCTTCACTGGCTTAGCCAAACTGTGAGCCTGATAATCAATAGTAGAGCACAGAGCTGTGAAGTTGACTACAAAATACAAATATATATATATGATCAGCATTATCCCCCTCCCCGTTCAATGTGTTCATTACGCCATATTCTGTTATTTGCGGTGATAAAAGAACATGGAACATGCAAACACAAAACTATCCAGATTGAAAAACAAATGAGTTGAAATTACCACTTAGAGTTGTTTCCACAATCCTTTTTATCCATAAAAGCAAGCTGTCTGGAGAGTTATTGGGCCTGGAGTCACAAATGGATAGCTTTTGAAGTGCAAAGGATGTTGAAACATCAGACGGTTATTTCTTTATTTATTTATTTGGTGTATTTTGGTTGCAGATTGCTGTATGTTTTCAGTAGCTCTTTGGCTTATTTCGTCATTATTAGAGCAAAGAATGTTCAGATTAGAGTAGGGGCCTCTTGAAAGCGCTATTGTTGTCTAACGAAACTGAAATACTGCTATGCAATATCAATGCCTTTTTGTCATGTGACCATGTTACTGCTGTTTGTATAGACTTGGCAAAGAAGCTAAAAGAGAATTTATCTGTTATTTCCTCCTTTTTTAAAATGGATTCAAACTGGAGCATACCATACAAAGACTGGGCAGTACACTGCACAAGAGATGAATGGGCGTCCCTAGGAAAATTTCTTGCCCAGAAGTTTATCTTTCATTTCATCTGAGTGAACTTTTCGTGTCGCATGTATTTTTGAGTCAAATTCACATGAATTATAGAATTTTCCATCTTAGTTTATGCATGTTTTTTTTTTTTTTTTACCAAATTACAAACCACAAGCAAACAGTATATAAAATGCACAATTTGGACATTTTATTCATATCTTGGTGTTTCCATACAGCATCTTTTATGTAATATGAAATTTGCATGAAGGTATGTGGATGAAAACCCAGCCATTGGGTGTTATTATTACATACATAATCATTATGAATTTGTATTTAAATGAGGACCACATTTGCAAACTGAATTGTAATTAATCTGCTTTATATGGTCCAAAGATTGTGGGCACTTATCATTAAAAACTTTGACTTTTCCAGTAATTTTTTCTGAGGATGAATCTTAATAATGCATAAAATGACATTGTAGAGAATTATTTGTTAAATAGAAGGGGTGTCCACATACTTTTGACAATATAGTTTAGATAAAAAGGAACCCAAACCCTGAACTGTAGCTTTAAACCATAAATTAATGTTGATAGCTCTTGGAAGACTCAGATGAGAAATGTTTTCATTCATATTGAGACGTTTGATTGCAGACTTTGGTTGCAAACCTGAGCACAGTTATTGAGATCTGAAACTCTATAAGAGATGCATGTGAGATGATTATTATTATTATTATTAGGGTCTTTTTCTCAGCAGGTGAAATATGGGTAGTCTGCATATGCTCTCAATTTGATGTCACTGCTGTCTAGGAGAAACAATTGGGAATTTTAGAGATATCATCTTTGATTTGTTCTCTCTACAGGCAGAATTTTGTGAAAATGGGATGTAAGATTTTGTCAGGTTAGATAGAGCTATGTAAGATGTGATGTTTCTTAAGTTTGCATATTCATGCCATGTGAAATTAGCAGTAATGTTTCTGCTCCAGTAATGCATCTGATGGGCCTTGCTGCCGTGACGAGGAGTGAGATAACAGTGTCTGACTGACTCCAACTGCCACATCAGATTTTCTGACATTGCTTTGACCCTCAGACGATGTCTGTCCGATCCAGTGGCCCGTCTGCGTTTTGCGCATTTGTTTGACAAACACTTGAGGGAAGACGATGATAAGAAACATTGGTTGGACTGCTCTATGGACTGATCTTTTCTGATTTGCTTTGCTCTCCAGAAGCCTCATCTCTTGTTCTGCATCAGAAGGGAAAAGGAGCATCATACAGCACGTTTTCTTAAAGTAAGATAAAAGAGACTTGGGAATGTAGACTTCATTTCACACTGTCAGTGATTTCAGAGGTAAAATCCATTGATTCACTCATCCGCTGACATCTCGGAGAACTAAACGCTTTGAAGTAGCTTGTTGTTGTTGTCAGAAATTGCAAGCAGAACACAAAAATATATAAAACCGTGTACACAAAGATATATGATGTTCCATCTGAGTACACAGTATGAGGCTGAGCTAATAAAATGTGCAAAACTTAATTAACTTCTATTACTATTAATTTTTAATGTGCCTGTCCATTTGAAATGTTACTATTCTGGCACTGTGAAGTTAAGGTCTTTCATCTCTTTCTTTTACAATCAATAATTTTGCTTTGAAGAGTCACGCCATAACTTACAGCTCAGACAAATGTGGCTCATTAGCAGCAGGTTTCTGAAAGTAAAAACAGTAAAGACTGAAGTAATTAAAACGCTAGGGGCAAATCAATAGAGATTAATGTTAGTTTAATAGTCAACCTCCTTTCTCTCCTAGTCTGTGGATGGGAACAACACATTATATCTTTCCGCAGTACAATAGATTTTGCTGCAGTTTTAAAATATCAAACACTAGAGCTGTTCAGTCATGACATCAATTTGTAGGCCAAACCAGAAGGCTAATTTGCCACGGCTTCTCTTGGGATTTTCTAATGGGTTTTTAGAATAGCTGCATTCGATTTATTTGCAAAGTAAGAGACTTACACGCAGTCATACCTCAAATGTGAATTTTAAAACCGCTGTGCAAGTTGCTAACAATTCGATACATAAGGTCACGACAGGTCGAAGATAATCAGCAGGATATCCTCACTGAATTTTATGAATAATTTTAGAGATGTACAAATGTAATTTATGATGCTAAATTCTACTAGTTTTGAACACTCTAAAAAATGTGTTGGCTCAAAAAAAAAAAAAAGAAATTAACGCAACAGTTTGCATCAATTTTTTTTAATTTATTACAAATTTGAGTGAATTTGCGTTCAACCGACAAGCTACACTGAGTTAGAGGAACTTAATAATTTATAGCATAAACACAAATTTTTAAGTTGATTACTCAATTTTTTTTTTTTTTTTTTAACTACCTGAGTTGTAGCCCTGGAACCAATAAATCTATTTCCGTTCAAATCAACAGCTATTATAGCACATGCTAACATAACTTATTTAACAAGTATATTTAATAAAGTATATTGTATATTTTGAAGTAAATGAAGTAAAATGTATATTTTATTTAAGTAAGATATAACTTGTCTTTGGCATTAGCACAATCATTGCTTATAGTGTCAGTGTAGTGTTTACCTTCATGTATCTACTCTTCAGCACAATGGTAACCACAAAAACTTTAAATGTCAAACATAACAGCATTAAACACTAACATGTCTTTCCCTTTACTAAAAAAAAGAAAACAAATAAATTGACACTTAATTTCAAAATTTATTCTCCTTATCCAGTCCTATGCAAAGCATGCTCGGAACTAGAAATCCACTGCCTAATTTCCGAAGTTATCAAGACAATTTCATTAGGTTGGCTACAACAAGCCAATTAACGCAGAAATTTGAGTTTAAATTACAGACTTTAAATTAAAGATATAGTAAATTTAAATTAAAGGTATAGTTCACCCAAAAATGAAAATGATCCCATGATTTACTCACCCTCAAGCCATCCTAGGTGTATATGACTATCTTTTTTCAGATGAACACAATCGAACGCGGAGGCACGAATTAGAAGTCTAAAATGAGAAATTTTAAAGATGAATGTTGGAGGATTTCGATATAAGAGAAGAGGAGCTTGAGTTTGTTGCACAGCTCTATTTGTTTAAACCACGAGAGGCGTCTAAAGCTTATCTAAAGCTACTCATACATCCTGCGTCATACATCACGTCAGTGGGTTACTCATTTGGCACAAGTCGACTTGCGCAGTATGCGTATGGTCGTCCACCGGAAGTCGATTGCGGATTGACAACCGCATTTACTTACGAGTCTGAGTCTCGAAATGTCCCATTTACACAGCAACTTACAGTAGCATCTCGAATATTGTCTGTAAGAACGTGCAATGGGAGTTAAGCCCGTATTCTCTTACCAGTAACCATAGTGACAGTGACTAATGTGATATCAAAGATGGCGACGCCCTGAAATGTCTTAGTACTTTTAACACGACAAGTCCAATCGAGCCACAAGAGTTCATCCGTTAAATCTTTATTAACTGACAGCAGCATTTATATCTGGATGGAGAGCGGAGCATTTGATTCTTGTATAGCACACAAAACAGTAACTGGATCTAAAAACCCTCATATCTGTTGCTGTAAGTTACCGAAACCACACATGAAAACCCACAACACAGGGTAGACACGCATTTGTGCAGTGCAGAGCGGCTCTCTCGCACTGTATGACGTGACAGACAACTAGTTGTCCAGTCCGGTTCTGTTCACACAGTGCGTGTTTTTCTGAGAGTCCTGAAAATTTACGAGTGTGAGTTTGGTTATAGTATGTGGTTGTCACTCCCATAAATACCTGAACGGTATTAGGGACTCAAATATAGCACTGACAACCGTATTCTGTGTAAACATGGCCATTGAACCTCAACACCCCTGACAAAGTGCACTGAAAATTGAGATTCTTTGATCGGGTCCCACTGCAAACCTCTCAGTACTCCTGACATGTTTGTTTTTCCCTCTAGCAACTATCAATAGTGCAATAGATGTAAAATCACCCTGATAGACTTGTCTGATGCTCATTTATGATGCCCTGTGGGTTTCATCATGGGCTGCAGCTGAACAGATTCAGAAGCACATGCTCGCTTCACAATGAAAAAAGATCCGCAAGAAATGAACGACAGGGTTAGAGCTAGAACAGTATCTTTAAGGCATTGAGCATTAATTGCTGGCGTGTACATGTGGGACATTTCCTCAGCGGCAAACTTTCTTTTTGGCAGATCATTATCTAATCCCTGGGCTTTTTGCTAATCAGTTTTTTCTCAGGAGCTCACCATCTCTCCCAAGGGGACTCTTCTCTTCTCTTCACCTCACTAATGATGTTTTGAATGATGAGGGAAGAGCACAGGATATCCAAGCTAATTATTCAAAAATAAATGCTGAAATAAGCATTCGGGGAGGTTGCTTGTGTTTTGACAGCATGAGGGAGTTAGCAGAACATTGCAGATTGCTGTAAGGATAAAGGATTACAGGTGAAAATCTTGATGTTTTTAACAGAATCACAATACAGTAGGTTTCATTCACTGTGTATGTGTGTATATGTATGTAAAACCCGTATGCAAATGATCACTGATTCATCAATAAGTTTGCACTTAAATTAAAGGTTTGGTTCAAAAAATACAAATTCTGTCATTTACTCACCCTCATGTCATTCCAAATCCGTAAGACTTTTGTTCATCTTCAAAACACAACACAACAAACATTTTCAATGAAATCTAAGAGATTTCTGTCCCTCCATTGACAGCTACACAACTACCACTTTGACGCTTCAAAAATTACATAAAGAGATCGTAAAACTAATCCATATGAGTTAAGCGGTTTAGTCTAAATTGCTTGACATGCTCACTTTATATGATGAACAGATATAATTTAGGCTTTTATTCACATGTAAACATTCATCAGCGCACACATCAGTTATAAACGAAAGCTCAAGCATGTTTGCTTGATGTGCGAAAACAAATGAGGTTCATTCTCGTGTGTTACGCGGCACGTTTGAGCTTCCACAAGAACCAGTGAGGTTTGTTCTTGCGTGTCAAGCAAATACGGTTGAGCTTCTGTTTATGTTCGCTGATCAGTGTATAAATTCTAACTGTTCATCATATAAAGTGATCGAGTCTCTTCAGAAAATTTGTGCTAAACCACCCAATTCATATGGATTAGTTTCACGATCATTTCACGATCATTCAGATGAACTAAAGTCTTACGGATTTGGAACGACATGAGGGTGAGTAATTGATGACATTATTTTTATTTTGGGGTGAACTAACCCTACATTTAGGATCACATTTAGAACCAAATTTTATTTTCAGTTTAGAATATGTTAAACCAAAATGTTTATTTACATAATTAAAATAATGTGATAGTGTGTTGTAGCTCAAATTGGGATAGTTTCTGCATTAAAATCAGCCCATAACATCTGGTGACTTTATTCACTTGTGTGACTCACTACATGATATTTGAGCATAATTCTGTTGTGAGGAATCCTAGAAATGGCACTTGTGTGGCAGATGTGTACATTCGGACAGTCCAGGAAGTACTTGTTTTTTTTTTCTGTCTTGCAGTCAACTACCTCATAAAATGTTAAATGCTCTCAAAACAATATGAAACAATATGAAACATAAGACAAGAGTATATGTTTCATATTGTTTTGAGAGCATTTAACAAGTAAAAAATACAAGAACGAGCGTAAGAACAAAACGAACCTGTTGTAAAACATTATGCGTGACAATCTTTTCTGTGCACATAAGTGCACAATCTATAAACATCTCAATGTTTGGAAAACAGACTGAAGTTTAACATTTTATGAGGTAGTTGACTGTAAGACAGAAAAAAAACAAGTACTTGGACTGTCCGAATGTACACATCTGCCACACAAGTGTCACTTCTAGGATTCCTCACAACAGAATTATGCTCAAATATCATGTAGTGAGTCACACAAGTGAATAAAGTCACCAGTGGTAGAAAGCAGACAACTCAGGCTCTTCTTGAATGCTGTAGGACAGAAAAATAAAAACAACTGTTTCTTTTAGAAAAATTGAGAGAAAGTGGAGACTTTTTCCTGTTACCTGCTTCTCAGATTTTATCCTGAGGAAAAAATCTAGTAATTTTATGTGTATTCTCAAGAGATCTCTCAACAGTGTCATAAACAGATATTTCAAGATACCAAGAAAAAGTCAAGTTGTTCCAACATCAAATTATTTTATACACATAGCTCCATGCTCGTTCGTCTTTTTTTAAATGATTTTTAGTAAGAAATTTTAGGAGAAACATCTGAGACAACTTTAAATCAAAGCTTAGAGTGAAGTATAAAAAACAATATGTACCCTTACAAACAGTAGATGGCATACCTACCTTTAAAAGTGCTAATCCTATTAAAATCCATAACCAGCTCTATTATATCACTATGCACTGCACTGATTTGTATTATTTAACATACTTAATGATTAAAAGTTCTGCATTTTCCTGCTTCTCCACCATTCAGAGGAATCCATTAATTTTCTGTATCAGCACCGAAATACCAAACAAAAAAAAAAAAAGAAGAAAAAGCCTCAGGCTAACTCTGTGTGTCAAAATGGCTAGTTAATGAGCTCTGCAGTCTGACCTGGCTCATTCAGAGGACTTACCAAAAGGGGATCAGATAACTACCACACCACTCTGTTTGCCAACAACAGCTTGTTTAATGGAAAAGGCCAAAGCAACTTGGCAAGTCAGCACACAAAATTAGCCATTAAACATTTTCAAAGATGTTTTTAATCTGCATCAAAGTCACCACCTCTTACCGACAGATGCCCCTTCAGATTTCTGAGCCAAGTTGATTTGAATGCAGCTTCCAGTATTCACAATTAAGTATCTTTGTGTTTTTATCATTACAATTATTGTAGGTAAATAAATTATCAATGGCATTATGAGATATACTATGGTACTTAATGATTACTAAGTTCATATATGTGGTACTCTCCAAGAATACCTATCGTGATTATGATTAATCATCTAATCGTGGTTATTCAATCTAATTGCAGTCATTATGAACCATAATAATTGTGCAGTTTAAAAAGTTCAATCACATTTTGTCATCCAAATAAGGGAAATTTAAGTGCTTAAAGAAATGTCTCCTTTTCTGGTGAAAGAATAAAGAATCTAAAAGCAAAAGTACACAAAGTTATAAGGTATACAAAGATATACAGCATTTAAATTAAGGTTTGTGGGTTTAATCAGACTGCATTATATTATATTATATTATATTATATAAATAATTATATAAATATTATTAATTTTCTCAGCATTAAAGTAAATTGGGCCCATTTTATTCTAATTTTTATTAATATATTATTATTATATATGATTCCAAGTAAAAAAATCATATATTTGGCATACAATTTAAGTGACATGAACAAAAAAGAAATAAAATGGTTTATCACAATAAATTATAAGACAATTAATCTTCAGCACAAAATTGATGATTGAGAAAGGCTTACCTGCATGCAAAAAAATTGGAATTACCACACTTTTTTATAGTATTGCAAATTCAATTGTGGTTATTCACAATTATTGTGAATTATTTCATTTTATTTTATTGTTAAACTTAAAATGCTGCCTTCGGAGGACGCTTTCCAAGGTGAAGGCATCAAAGCACGTCCAAATCCAATGTTAGCTTCACTTCCTGTCTCCAGATATACATTCATCTGATCGATCTTTGAAGGCCGTATAGATGTATCCTTCGCTGCCTTTGATATCCCACAATCCTGTGCATTCCATTCTGTGACAGTTGATCTAAAAAATAAAGATGGCCTCTGAAATTTGTGGTTGGTAGTCAGTTTGTGTGTGGATGAATGTTTTTGATCACTTTTGATATTATTTCTAGCAAGAACTTACTATTGTCTTAATTAAATATTTGCTTGGTTATCCTGAGCGAGCTTTGGTGATACTGATAGGGCAGTGAGGTAAGAAGTCAGCTGCCTAAGCTTTCAGATGCAGATTTACTGATAACAGTACTTTCTAATGTCACAGATTCAACACAGGACATAATACTTTAAGATGCATGTAGCATATGAGTTTAAAATGCACATAATATACCATTGTTTGAAGAGTATACCTTTTTTTTCTGGCCATGTGAGGCTGTTGTCTATTATCTCTTCCCTCTTTTGTCTCATGTCGCACTGACCCTGAGAGGGTGAATGAATCGAGTCCACTGGCATAACTGTCACTGTCCGATCCAGTTTACTAATTACCCCTCTTGTGCTGACTGTGTCCTTTTCATGTTGCGCATGCTGTCTGAGCCTATTTGTGTGTCTAAATGAGTAATCAATATCAAGTATGGCAGTATTACCTGGTCAATACGACATATCCAAACTATTAACATCGTCCGAGAGGCTGTTCTCATAATGCCACAAGCTTATGTTGGCTTTTTAAATTCATTAAAAAGGGAGGTTGCTGTTTTAAAGGTACATTGAATATGCATATCTCTAATTGTTGAGAATTGAATTGTGAATGCCTTTATCCTGAATTTGAATCAAAGAACTAAGATAGCAGAGTTGTAATTAGGGGTTCAAGCGCATAGCGCTGAAACCCAATTGTTGTTGTTAGAATTTCCAAGGATCAGTATTCTCCGCTAAAAGCGACTGGGCAGACTAAACTGTAAGTCGTAGAGACTTGAAACTTTGAGGGATGGTAGCACCCACCTTACGACGTCACCAAGGCTCACCCCAATCGGTCTGATGGTGGCGCTACAACGATCAAAAGTATGCAATGGCTAATAACTCTTAAACCATTCATTACAGACTCAAGTATCTTATATCGCTGGAATCCTTGGCTCAAGAAATTTCAATTGAAATTTTCAGGTATTTTGGATTTTTTTAAAAAACCTACTTTTGCAAAGTAGTCGTAGGTTTTTCGCCCGATCGGAACCAAACCAGTGCAGAAAGATTCTCTAAAGTCTTATTGTCAGTAATTATAAAACTAAAAGTTTATATTTTGATTCACATCCGCAACGGGATGCCAAAACGTTTCGAAGTGGCATGGCCACTTCTACTAAAAAGGCTATCCCTCTTGAATGGAATAAGATAATTTCACCAAACTCGGTACATCTATTTATGGGCTTGGTCTGTGGTCGTGTGAAAAAGGATTTAGCGACTGGGAACTTGGTGGCGCTATAAAATGAAACATAACATGAAAACGGCTATAGCTACACAACAGTCCGATTGACTTGAAAACTGGCATGTGATGTCTTTGTCCAAAGTGCCACAATTGCCCATCAGGACATTTGCGTATCTTGAAAAACACAGCCACCGTCGGCCAATGAAGTTCGAGTAGCTGTCAGAAAAGGAGGCCGATCGGAATGAAACTTGCTGGGCCTGTTTGACTCACAACCCTAGGCATGTGAGAAATTCAAAAGAATTCTGCCACCAGGGGGCACCTTCACGTTTTTAACATGCATAAATGATTGTATATCACACAATTTTTTGCACACTCCCACAACATTCATACCGTATGGTAGAACTCCTCATTCTGAGTAACTTTGCCTTTAGGACCACCACTGTCAATCAAATCGTTCGTTAAATATTGGAGATTATTTCAAAAACCTAATTTTGCAAACTAGTCCTAGGTTTTTGGCTCAACCTCGATAACTGTTAAAAAGCTTTAAAACATATATTTCCTTAGTAAATTGCCTGTTTTGGCTGTAAATGGTCTTTTCCATCTACGATCTAGGTGGTTACAGGCTTGCTAAATAAAACATAATACCTTTTTACACGTGCTTAAAGGCCTTAAAGTGCTTGAACCCCGTTAATTGCTGCTCACAGCTATATTTAAAATTTGATTTTAAATAAGTAGAATTAGAATGAAAGTTTAAAGACATTCATATAACTTCTGTAAGTTGCTGCAGTTTTTTAATACATTTTTCCAGTATGAATTACCCATAAACATGTTCATATACACAACGCACAACAGATTTTTTATGTATACATATTTTTATCTAACAAGAAATAAATTGGCATTTTTAGTCAAAACAAAAGTCATTATAAAAATGTCATTCAAATTTAGAAGTTTATTTATTTGCTTTTATTGGACTAATGGAATTGGACTTATTGGACTGTTGAAATGTGGTGTGTGGTCTATTTATAAAGCAAAAGGCAGCCAACTATTAAATTCAGAATTTTGCCCAACACTACTCTATATGGATTGTCTGTGTTAAACTTGTACTACAAAATTCAGTTTCATTAAGAACTTTAGGAACTGTGATTCACTCTGGCTATGCTTCAAATTATGTTCAAATGTGAAAGTGAGGCGTGACCAGCCTCTATAATGCAGCAAAGTCCACATCTAATGTGTGTTATTGTTGCTAAAGCATGTGCAATGAAATGTCACATGCATCACAGGCTGCACTTATGAAAGGTCATGTCGGCCAGTATAGGTACATCATCACTCAGATATTTTATGATTGACTTTGAAGACAGTTCAAATGAACGATGGGCTAGTAAACTCTTGTATATTGGAGTGCTTGACTTCTCTTGTTGTGGCTCATGTCTGTGAGTTTTACCATATGCACCATAAGTTCAAAAATCAGGCTGAATCCTTGACTGAATCTAATCAAAACTAGTATTTAGCATGTCACCAATTACAAATTTTGTTGTTTATCGGCTAGTTTCTGTTAAAATCAAGAATTTTGTGCAACTGCATAATGTGACATATTTGTGAAACAACATATTAAAGAGATCAGTTCAAAGCATAAAATCAAAGTCAAGTCATTAAATATCTTGTTTCAATCTGAAATGTATGACAATAGGGAGGTAAAATGGTTTGTGAATGCCATTTCATGTTGCCTTTAATTGTGCATTTTTTTTGGGATGTATAATTTTCTTGTTGAGAACTGTTAACTTGTTGTGTTTATCCTTTTGTATCCTTATCAATCTTTTGCTACCTTGTAAAAGATACATGCACATTCTTCTATAAATCTTGTGTTTGTGATGAAATATGCAACCGCTCTTTGTTTTTGTACCTGCATGTGTCAAACAAAGTACTTTTTAAATGAGGATTTTAGGAGATCCAGTGAGATTTCCCGCTTTGACAGGTGTGAAATTTCCATCCAGACTTGGTTGTAGATCAAACAGTTGAACTCTAGTCCACCCAGAAAACTTTAAAAAGTCAGTTTGTGAAATAGACTCCTAGCACTCTGGGGTCAACAGGATTTAGTTTATGCCAACATCCTTTTATGGAAACTGAGGGGACTGATGAAGTACCAGCCACTCCAGTAAGTCACCTACTAACAGGATAGAGATCAAACTCTGTGATGCATTTGAGATTCCCAGAAGTTCAAGCGGAACCCCGAGCTTCCATTGCTCTTGGGCAACAGGATGACAAACTTGCTCGCAGACAGGTACTTCATCAAATCTATATTCTCCCCCTTAGAAAAGGAGGAGTTGCTCAGGTCTTTAACAATGAGAGACCAAGTCTTTCACAGCCATGAAACTGACTTGGCTTCGTAAATATCTCAGAAACATTTTTCTCTGATGTATCTGCACTGCTGAGGAGAGATCTTCTTCATAGCTCTCGCTACTTTAGATGGCTGCGTAGCAAGGATGAAGAAAGACTTTCATCTTATGCTACAATTCAGTGAAGAACTTTCACTTTTCTCCTTATGACATAGGTTGTGCTGAGTTTAGATAAATCAAATTTACTTAAACTGATGTATGGTCATTCTCCTGCTCGTGTTAGTGTAATTCCTGTGGACAAATGGCTGTTTATGACATTTGTTGCCCATTTTAACCATTGACACTGTTTATATTTACATCTTATTTAGATTTATGCATTTGGCTAATGCTTTTCTCCAAAGCGACTTTCACTGCATTCATTCCCTCACTGTAAAAAAATTAGTTTGAAGTTGTGAATAAAACAAAGATTATTGGAGTACATTATACAAGAAAACTAGTAGTCTTTGTAAATTTTCTAAATTTCATGTTTAATTAATTGTTACTTGCCATTTCTTTGTAATTATTTGTGAAATTTACTAGCTATTTCTGAGTGAATGTTGTTTCAAAGTAATTTCTTTCTTTCTTTCTTTCTTTCTTTCTTTCTTTCTTTCTTTCTCAAAACCTTGCTTTGTGCACTGGTGCGCAGTCATGTTGGAACAGGAACTTTGTTCCCACAAAGTTGGGAGCATGAAATTGTCCAAAATGTCTTGGTATGCTGAAGCATTAAGAGTTCCTTTCACTGGAACTAAGGGGCTAAGCCCAACCCCTGAAAAACAACCCCACACCATAATCCCCCCTCCACCAAACTTTACACTTGGCACAATGCAGTCAGGCAAGTACCGTTCTCCTGGCAACCACCAAACCCAGACTCGTCCATTGGATTGCCAGACAGAGAAGCGTGATTCGTCACTCCAGAGAACACGTCTCCACTGCTCCAGAGTCCAGTGGCGGCGTGCTTTACACCACTGCAAACGACGCTTTGCATTGTACTTGGTGATATAAGGCTTGGATGCAGCTGCTTGGCCATGGAAACCCATTCCATGAAGCTCTCTACACACTGTTCTTGAGCTAATCTGAAAGCCACACAAAGTTTGGAGGTCTATAGCTATTGACTCTGCAGAAAGTTGGCGAATTCTGCGCACTGTGCGCCTCAGCATGCGCTGACCCCGACCTGTGATTTTACAGGATTTTACGTGATTTTACGAATTGCTGTTGTTCCCAATTGCTTCCACTTTGTTATGATACCACTAACAGTTGACCATGGAATATTTAGTAGTGAGGAAATTTCACGAATTGACTTATTGCACAGGTGTGTAATAAGTCCTATCACGGTACCACGCTTGTATTCACTGAGCTCCTGAGAGCGACCCATTCTTTCACAAATGTAGAAGCAGTCTGCATGCATTAACTTTTGGCAAAATACTGACATGTGCTTACACAGCTGTCCAAGTCGTATGTTTGGCATGCAAAATATTCAATCAGTGAACATATGCTTATACAGTATTAAAAACATGTTTGGTCAGGATGCACAGCTGTAATGAAACCACTTACTGAAGCACAGGCCTTTGCAAAGGTGAATCAAGTTTTCACTGTGCGGTTTTGGGAGATTTTAGCCATCTTGAAAGTTCTTTGTAAGACGTGATTTTGTTACATATGGGCCTGCTTCTACTACCATTACAGTGCTAATGCTATTTAGCATTACTGTTGGTGAGTATTAAAGGGTTAGCTCACCTGAAAATTTAAAAATTGTTTTCAATTACTCACCCTCATGTCATTCCAAACCCATAAGACTTTCGTTCATCTTTGAAACACAAATGAAGACATTTTTAATGAAATCTGAGAGATTTCTGTCTCTCCATTGACAGCTACGCAACTACCGTTTTGTTGCTTCAAAAAGTTCATAAAGAGATCGTAAAACTAATCCTTATGAATCAAGCGATTTAGTACAAATTTTCTAAAGAGACTCAGTTGCTTTATATGATGAACAGATTGAATTTAGGCTTGAAGGCAATGGAGGGACAGAAACCTCTCAAACTTCATTAAAAATATCTTTATTTGTGTTCCGAAGATGAATGAAAGTCTTACGGGATTGGAATGACACGTGATGGTTAGTAATTAATGACAGAATTTTCATTTTTCTAACTTAACTCAAAACTCCATCCCTAGTTACTCAGTTTAATTCTCTGTCAGAGAGGGAGGGAGGTTGAAAACAGTAATGTACATCCAAGTTAAAGGTGTTTTTGGAACGAGAAACTTTGACTAATATTTTTAAGTGGACCCTAGAGGAAAACATAAAATGATAAAAAGAAATTATATGACCATTTTAAAAGCTTCTACTCCTTCTGAAAATGACTTACAGTTGAGCAGTTGCAGGGACAGACTCCCTAGAGTATTTTATGTCAATTCAAGTCATGTCACTTTTATTTATATAGCGCTTTGTGCAATACAGATTGTTTCAAAGTAGCTTTACAGTGATAACAGAAAAAAGAAAATAGTGTCATAGTTCAGCTGAAGTCAGTTTAGTGTTGATTCAGTTCCGTTGTAAAGATAATCAATTATTAAATTAGTTCATTTCATCTATAAGGCAGTTCTTCAGAAAATAGTGATTTCATTGCCCAGCTCAGTTCAGTTCTCATCCAATAGTGCAGTCAGATCAATAATATTGTTGAATATTAAGTGGATATGGATGAATTGTCTTCATTGAGTAACTAGCTAGCCTGAGGATATATAAAGAACATTGATAGCTTTGAATTCTGGCCTTATGAACTTTCAGCAGTGCTAACATATCGGTTGATCAGTGAATGTCGATATAAGCTTTAAGTATCCTGTATCTATTGGATCCCTGAGGGGAAATGTTTATTGCTTAAGGCAATATAAAATGTTTTTCTTAAGGCAATCATCATGGCTTTGTGTCATATTTGTGACGGCAAGATCATTGTCAGTTTTGTTACGAGAACTATGAGATCAGAAAATGCTCTTATAACTATCAAGAGAAAGGCATCTTGAATTCTTGAATCTTGAATTTGATGTTCATGTGTGTTGTATGGCCTCTGGTGCCAAGCTTGAAAATGTCAGACAGAGAATGCTTCATGAACTTTGGCTCATTTTCCAAGTTAATTAAACAAATTGCAAGCTACCTCTAGCTTCCAACGCCCAAGTTCTTTCATACACATAAGCGGCTGTCAGACAATGCGCTGAGATCAAACACATTGTTTCCATGGAGTCCTCGTTTTGTGTCATTTACTGAGACATCATAATCACAGCAGAACCAATCAGAATTCACCTCATCAGACTCATGCTGGACAAGAATATCAGCCAATATGTTCTGATATGTTCAATTTCCAATGTCAGTTTGGGAAATTATGTCAAGATTGTTATGAATTTAGTGTGCATCCTTATGACAGGCTGTTTGCTTTGTCTCTATTAAATATCTAGTCTTATATTTTAGTCTTTTAATAATGCATTAAAACAGTATGTGGGTGAATCACATGAAAACATGTCCAGGTCACATTTCACTCCATCAAAAGAAATATCAAATATTTATTTTGCATAAAGAAAATAAAGCCTATTTTTAAACCCATTTAAGATTGTTTTTATTGCGTTGAGATATTATTTGGAACATTTCTTCCAAATTGCCATTATCATTTCCTCAATTATCGTAATGCATCCAGATTTTTTTTAATTTATTTTTTTATTATATTCTCAAACACCTTCTCGATTGTAAATACAACAATAGCATTAAACCAGTATCTCATTTGCATAATTGGTCAGTGCATTGATTGTGAAGCGTATCTCAAAGCACGCGCTGATCCAAGGTTGCTCTGTGAACATAATCCCCTGCACGCAGTTTTCCTGCTGCAGTACGAACAACACACAAACTTATCATATGCAATACTCCTCCGACCTGGGAATCCACCCAGCAGTACCAATTACAATCACTGCCTCTCTCTGGCTCGCCCACGCCTAGCATGGGCCCGAGGGAAACAACTGCAACCATGTCAGTGAACTAGATGAGAGAGGTGTATCCGTTAATGTGCTCTCTCTCCCTCGCTCTCTACCGCTTCCTCTCTGTCCCTAGTCCCTGCAGGTACTGTTGAGAAGTCTCTATTAGCTTTATAGCTGATCTACTCCAAGGTTATGATCCTGTTTACCCCTTGTGGTGTGGCACCACATAATGTTAGACGTTCTTGCTACTCTGCAAGGTTAGACAAGCCAAACAGGAATAAGTGTTATGTATTTACCTTGTAAACAGAGGTAAATACATAGGTAAATGCTTGAGCAGTCTACAAACAAAAACAGTTACTGGCCTACATATGTAAAAGGCAGCGAAAACACCAACATTGCAACTGAGAAAAATGGATTCAAATTCTTTTGATTGAATTTGGCATCAATTTTCACACTCTTGTTTTCTCTGAATTTGAGCATAGTTGAGACAAAGCAATACAATCTCATGGAAATTTGTAATTATTATACGTTTTGGTGAATTGGTTGCGAATTCGTGAATGGAAAAAAAATTGGTGTAGAAACAATTCTTACTCAGAAATTTGTATTAAATTTTACAATTAATTACAAAGAAACAGCAACACATTGAATTAAGCGTGGAATTTTGAAGTAGAAAGACTGACATAGTATTTTCTTGAAAAAATGTACTCCAATAAACTCAGAAAAATACTTTTTTTACAATGTATGAATTTGTACGTTCTCATTCGTTCATCTGCTTATGCCCCAGTGACGGTTATGTTTACATATGAGAGTGATCGGCAGTGTCATCTTCTGCAAAATTATTGCATTTTCATGTTGTAAGTCTGTGACAAAAACCCATAGGTCGGTGGTTTCAAACTCAGTTCCTGGATGGCCACAGCATTGGGGCCGTTTACAGGACACCAATTTCAACTGAAAACGTAAAACTTTTAAACGTTTTAAAATGACAACGGCGTTTTGAGTGCCTGAAAATGCAAGCTTTTGAAAACGGGTTTTAAAGTGGAAGTTTTTGAAAACAGTCTCCGTGTAAACAACAAAAATGCAAATCTGTGGAAACGAAGACGTCATGCATATGCGTATTACAGGTTCAGTCTATGGTGTGTCATCGCCATCTAATGGCCTAGCAGCAGAATACAGCGTTTTTAGTAGTTTTCACGGATCTGTGTGAATGGGGATCATTTTGACAATGGTGTTGTCTGTACGCAGACAACTCAAATGAAAAACTTCTCCGTTTTAAGCATATTGTTGTCGTGTAAACATACCCTTAAGCTCCAACCCTAATTAAAAACACCTGATCCAGCTAATCAAGGTCTTTAGGATTACTAGGCTGTGTCCGAATTCGCCTTCGTCCGAACAGCCATTTGCAGTGGAGTCCGAAACCATAGTGGACGTTATCGAGTGTGCAACAACAAGTGTGCAACTGATGTACGAACTTTGGCTAGAGAATACCCATAATCCACTGTAAGAGTCGCATGCCGAATGAATTCTCCCATCTTGCCAGAAGATGGCGCCCACAACTGAAACTGCTGGTGCAATGTGGGTAGAGTGTAATATCATACAGGTATAAATTCCTTTTTAATTGATTATTAAATTGTTTAATTAAGGTTTATGTATGCTAGTCTCCATGACAGAGTTCAAGATAAATTTTTTCATTACTATTGGAGCTGCCAGTTTGCTAAGTTTCAAATGATTATTAAAGGACTAGCACAAACTATTCAAAAGCGGCAGCCCTTCTGGCAGTCCGAATTCGCTCACTTGTTTTCATTCACTCCTTCAAGGGGACTAGTGTGCACTTGTGAGACAAGGTATCTGTGAGGAAGCAGGGGTATTTTACGCTTGATTTTTTTAAATTTTTTTTTTTTTTTTTAATGTTTTTAAGTGGTCTTAGTGCAATTCTATGTTTTTGTTATTGCATTTTAATTGGTCTTATTTTTCTAAGTGGTTGCTAGGTCATTGCTAGGTGGTTGCTAAGGTGTTCTGAATTGTTGCTAGGTGATTAATTACTGACTCAAGTCAAAACAAGTCACACAGAAGTCTTTGATATTCTGATCTAATCACTGTAGAAAAACAATAGCACACCTCTTATCGTAAAACTGCATGATTAGAGACACTTTTCATCCCAAGGTATGAGCAACACTAAAAGTGATGCTTGCCTTTTAGGAAACACCACAATAGACAACAAATAATGAAAAAAAGAAAAGAAAAAAAAAAAGATAAATTTATAATGTGCACTACTGTTTAAATGTACAAGGATGTATTAACATGATCAAAGGTCAAGTCATTTATAATGTTAAAAAAAGATATTTATTTCATATTAATGCTGTTATTTTTTTAAAAATCCTGAAAAATGTATCACGGTTTCCACAAAAATATTTAACAGCAGAACTATTTTCAGCATTGATAATAAAAAGATGTTAAAATTGAAAAGTTATTTTAAATTGTAAAAACATTTCACAATATTACGGTATTTTTGCTTTAATTGCATAAAATCAGTGCTTTAATTGCAGAAATGAGTGCAAAGCTATAAATGGGTCGCAGCGTGTCTGTGTGTTTATACATTTCTTGTGTCAGTCTTAACCATGGTTGACTGCTTCCTTGAGGGCTGAATAAGACAAGCTGAAAGGTCACTGTAGCTTGTAGATTCAGGTTTTACTGGGTGGAGTGAAGGGCGAGCAGTTGTTGCAGAAGAGGGGGCAAAGATTATTGCAATATTCCTGCCGAACTGCCAAAAGGGTTCAAAATAAACCGTAGGTGGCCCTGGAATCAGATAAGGCTGAGTGAATCAAAGCATAAATAAATAAATCTCTGCCTTCACCCTGAGACAGAAACACCGGCGTTATGAGGAAATGATAGATTCCTTCACCATCAGCCTTTAACCTGCTTTCAAATGGAACCGGATATTTCTGAAAGCTAATGAGGTTGAATTTCACCTGTGCTGACGCATCGATGTGCCTGTGGTTGTATTGATTTTCTGTAGCTCGTATTTGTGTAGATGTACGTATAATTATTCCAGCTCAGATTCTGATTCAGCATACATCAAGTCAATATACTCAGCATCTGCTCTCCTGTTTGATGCTGATTTGAATGCCGATATCATCCTGCAGCTGCATTAATGAGACATGATATTCATTGAAAGATCATTTGAAAACTTCTCAGCTGTTGCGAGAGAAGAGTTTGCAGACACTGATTGCTCATAATAAGCATATGACAGGCAATTCATCATGTGTTAAGAAATGAGGTCCTCCACTCTGCTGTTGAACATTCTATTATCTTTAGAGCTGGGCCTCGTCTGCTCTGCACCGCTCTTTTAAGGAGAGCCTAGTTACTGTTTCAATCAATACGGCGCTGTTCCACAGTGAGCACAGGCTGAAACAAGCAAGTGACCAATATATTGCTGTTCAGCTCTCATGGTTCTTTTAAAATTAGCTTAAAATCAGCATGGACTTTCTTAAAACACACTTTTTGTTTATAATTCAGTGCTTGATATTACTAAGAATTATATTATACTTAGTGCTGTCAAATCGATTAATCACATCTAACATAAAAGTTTTTGTTTATATAATATATATACTGTATATATGTGTGTGTGTGTGTGTGTGTGTGTGTGTGTGTGCGTGCACATTATGTGTGTGTGTATCTATATTTATTTGTATGCATATACATATATTATATTATTTAGTGCTGTCAAAATATCATAGGCATCTAACATAAGTTTTTGTTATATATATATATATGATGTATATATGTGTGTGTGTGTGTGTGCGTGTGTGTGTATGTACAACCTGAATTCTGGAAATGTTGGACTTTTTTTTAAATTTGAATAAAATGAAAACTAAAAGGCTTTCAAATCACATGAGCCAATATTTTATTCACAATAGAACAAAGATAACATAACAAATGTTTAAACTGAGAAATTTTACAATTCTGTGCACAAAATGAGTTCATTTCAAATTTGATGCCTGCTACAGGTCTCAAAATAGTTAGGACGGGGGCATGTTTACCATGGTGTAGCATCTCTTCTTCTTTTCAAAACAGTTTGAAGACATCTAGGCATCGAGGTAACGGTTTTCTGGAGTTTTGGTGTTGGAATTTGGTCCCATTCTTGCCTTATATAGGTTTCCAGCTGCTAAAGAGTTTGTGGTCGTTTTTGACATATTTTTCTCTAGGTGAAAGATCTGGATTGCAGGCAGGCCAATTCAGCACCTGGACTCTTCTACAATGAAGCCATGCTGTTGTAATAGCTGCAGTATGTGGTTTTGCATTGTCCTGCTGAAATACACAAGGCCTTTCCTGAAATAGACGTCATCTGGAGGGGAGCATATTTTCCTCTAAAATCTTTATATACCTTTCAGCATTCACAGTGCCTTCCAAATCATGCAAGCTGCCCATACCGTATGCATGCACCCCACACCATCAGATATGCTGGCTTTTGAACTGAACGCTGATAACACGCTGGAAGGTCTCCCTCCTCTTCAGTCCGGAGGACACGGCGTCCGTGATTTCCTACAAGAATGTTAAATTTGGACTCATCTGACTATAGAACACTTTTCCACTTTGAAACAGTCCATTTTAAATGAGCCTTGGCCCACAGGACACGACGGCGCTTCTGGACCATGTTCACATATGGCTTCCTTTTTGCATGATAGAGCTTTTGTTGGCATCTGCAGATGGCACAGCGGATTGTGTTTACCGACAGTGGTTTCTGGAAGTATTCCTGGGCCCATTTAGTAATGTCATTGACACAATCATGCTGATGAGTGATGCAGTGTCGTCTGAGGGCCCGAAGACCATGGGCATCCAATAAAGGTCTTCGGCCTTGTCCCTTACGCACAGAGATTTCTCCAGTTTCTCTGAATCTTTTGATGATGTTATGCACTGAAGATGACGAGATTTGCAAAGCCTTTGCAATTTGACATTGAGGAACATTGTTTTTAAAGTATTCCACAATCTTTTTACGCACTCTTTCACAGCTCTGCCCATCTTTACTTCTGAGAGACTCTGCCTCTCTAAGACATCCCTTTTATAGCTAATCATGTTACAGACCTGATATCAATTAACTAAATTAGTTGCTAGATGTTCTCCCAGCTGAATCTTTTCAAAATGTCTTGCTTTTTCAGCCATTTCTTGCCCCCGTGCCAACTTTTTTTGAGAACTGTAGCAGGCAAATGAGCTCATTTAGTGGATAAATGTGTAAAATTTCTCCGTTTAACACACATATATTATATAAACACAAACTTTTATGTTAGATGCAATTAACCGTGATTAATTGATTTGACAGCACTAATTATATTATATTATATTATATTATATTATATTATATTATATGGTTATATTATGATATATTATGTTATATTATTATTATTATTATTATTACTGTTTCTGTTGTTGTTGTTGTTGTTGTTTTTTTTAATTTACTTTTTAATTATTTTATTTTTTACTATTGGTTAACCAATAGTCAAATAACTATTTAGACATTGTTTTATACAGCCTTTCTACCAAAAGTTGACAAAGTAATTTAATGCTGCTTAATGTTAATATAATAAAGTTTATGGCAATAAAAGCAAATAAGGCCTTTTTTGAAACGAAGCTTTGGAAAAAAACGATTGCATTTAGATAAAAGTAAAATGGATTGTGAATGCCATTTAATGTTTACTTAACCTACCCTACAACTATTGCAAAGGTAACCACCATTTAATTTGAGTCTCTTTGTATACATTCTCTCTATAATAGCTCATTTCAATTGAGTTTGAGTGTGAAACTAACATACCATCTTTTCAGTCTGGCTAAACCAAAAGATTGTTGGAGTCATGGTGCTCAGTAAAACTTAAGTATAGCATGTTTTGATGCTTTTTCTAATTTGTCAATTACTTCATCTATTTTGAATAATTTAGAATCTCTCTTATTTCTCTACCATTTCTTAAGCTGCAACTTGGAAATGTGTAGATCAATTTGGTGAGGTTGGCTCCTCATCAAATACATCAATATTTCTGCTGTTTTGTCTGACAGAGTAGAAAAGAAGCAAAATCCAGAAGTGAAAATTGCCAACCCTGAAAGAGGCATATTTTATACACAGCAGCTTTTATTTAGGCAAGAGATTTGCATTTGAATGAGTTATAACATTAACCTCAGACAGTGTGCTGCTGAAGTGTCACACATCTTGATTGCACTTTGTCAAATAAAAACAAATGAATGCACAACAGTGCTCTCCAATAATCTCCCTCTTAATCTTCTCAAAGCTGCCGTCCATTAAAGGAGACACTTCATCCTTCATTTACAGTCCTGTAGACTTTAACAATTGTCGAAAACAAGTTTTGTGGCAGCGACTGTGTGATGCGCAGAGCATTGTTTCCTCTTGAGATTCTGCCATCGCTGCGGTGCCAACAGCTCATCTGTTATGTTGCAGGCTGGCTGCAGCGGTGTGTGGGGGCCAAGCAGTGATTAAACACTGATCCTGCTCTAAGGGTGGGTGGGGGGAGCAGTAATAGAGCAGCAGATAGCCGTGATTGATGGTCTGGACTTCAGCTGACAATAACGTGTCAGGGCAAGACAGCACCGAAATTATTTTGCGGAACCATTTTGTGCTATCCCAAAGAGGCCAGGTTGGAAGCGCATCAAATCTGCGATGAAGTGCACTAGTTGCTCAGTTTTGAGAAAATGTCAACATGAATTTGTTCTTGAACATACAAGAAAAGAATGTAGGATGAGACTTTGAAATAGGTTGGATTGTGAAAAGTGGGTGTTTCCATACTAATATGGAACTGGGCGTGGTCTTTATATGACAGGTGGTTAAAGTTGAAGTTAAAAGTTCTGAGAGGTAAAGTTTTTGGTGGTTAGGATGACCCCGTCAGCCCCTGCTGGTAGCAGTACCTTTCTTTATTGACACACAATCAAAAGTAGCTGCGTTTATATAGATGTTAAAATATATTTCAGTATATGTTTCTGTTCGGCCATTTTAATATGTATTTTCAATCTATATATATATATAATCCAAAATATATCTACAAAAAATTGTATTTTACATTTACCCGAAGTGTATTTTAAAGGGATAGTTCACTCAAAAATGAAAAATCTGTCATTAATTTTGTCAACCTCATGTCATTCCAAACCTTTCGTTCATCTTCGGAACACAAATGAGGATCTTTTTGATGAAATCTGAGAGCTTTCTGTCCCTCCATTGACAGCTACGCAACTGACACTTTGACTTCATAAAGTTCATAAAGAGATTGCAACACTAATCCATATGAATTGAGTGCTTTAGTCCAAATTTTCTGAAGAGACACAATCGCTTTATGTGATGAAAAGATTCAATTTGGGCTTTTATTCACATGTAAAAATTGATCAGAGAACATAAACAGAAGCTCAACCTAACCTGCTTGACGTGTGAGAACAAACCTCTTGAAGAAGCTCAAACGTGCTGTGTAACACACAAGAATGAACCTCATTGGTTCTTGTGGAAGCTCAAACGTTTTGCGTAAAACACGAGAATGAACCTCATTGGTTCTTGGACTTCAAGCAAACATGCTTGAGCGTCCGTTTACCACAACTGATGTATGAGTTGATGAATGTTTATATGTGAATAAAAGCCTAAATTCAATCTGTTCATTCATCTGTTTTTGTTCTGAAGATGAATGAAAGTCTTACGGGTGTGGAACGACGTGAGGGTAAGTAATTGATGACAGAACTTGCATTTTTGGGTGAACTAACCCTTTAACATTGGAAATATATTTTCTTGCCCCTTGTAGGGAATCTCTCATCATTCACTCACACTCATGCTGTCTCAAATGAATTTCTTTCTTTAGATCAGGGGTCTCTGGTTGGCCACTGTCCTGCAGAGTTTAGCTCCATCTTGCCTCAACACACCTGCCTGGAAGTTTCTAGTATGCCAAATTAGACCTTGATTAGCTGGTTCAGGTGTGTTTAACTGGGGTTGGAGCTAAACTACGCAGGACAGTGGCCCTCCAGGACCGAGTTTGGACACCCCTGCTTTAGATGAACACATATGAAGATATTTAGAAAAATCCATCTCTGCGAGTCCTTCAAAGTTGTCCCTTCAAAAACCACACAAAGTGAACATGACGGTAGTTCATACGACCCCGGTTGATGAAGAAGTGTCTTCTAAATCTAAACTTTTTTTAACTATATCACATCGGCCAATGGTCAAACATCAGTGGTCAAACTAGTCTCATTTCAAGCTCAGGTGAATTTTGTTTTAGCCAAAAAAAAAATAATGACCTTGCACAAATATAATTTTCTCAGCTATCTGTGAAGCTAAAGAAGAGATGCTGCTCATGTTATTGAAAGAATAAACCAAAATCCTGAATCAAGATTTTTGTTATTCTGTGGAGCGGCAGCATCTCACAGTCCTCTGAGAGCCCAAGGTTTTGAACTGCTACATTTAGGATGGAAATTACATCAGATCATTTCTCAGAGTAATAGATCATCCCCTGTTTATATAGGCATGAAATTGGTGAGAAAGAAAAAAGTCTCTTACAGTTTCCATTATGATGTTTTGTAGCTGAGCATGGAAAATCTCCATATCTAAAACTCTATCCACCCATCAAAAGACAAACAGCCACACAAATAAGCCATGAAGTGCCACAATCCCCCCCAAATTCTTGACTTCTTCCAAGTATCACACAGGTCTATAAATTTCCTGCCGTTTCCTGTCAGAGTGTCAGAGTTTGGATGAGTCTTGGGAATTGGTGCAATTGGTGGTACTGGTGGCGTTAGCATTAGCACTAGCTCATTAATCCTCAGCCACACATTGACATTTGCTGACAGTATTGAAGTCTGTAGAAATGAATGGAGCCCCAGAGACCACTCAATTACCCTGTCTCGGAGCAATTAGCAGCCAACCAATGCTAGTCAATGTCTGCCCCATGACTGAGAGGCCAGACGGGACAAAAAAAAAAAAAAAGGGTATGCAGAAAAAAAAACACATTCCTGCTAATACAAGTAGACATTGGCTAGAATAATTAAGTGGTCTACTGTTTTGTTAATATGACTTGTGTGGTTGGTATTAGCATTTTTGAAGTGGAAAAAAAACCCAAAAAAGCAATTATGGTACTTGTTACTTTTTAGGTTAAAATGGGAACACATGCTATGACAACTAAATTAGCACCAATTTCTGTTTATTTCCCTTTATGTCCATTTATAATTTTCCCCCAAGAGTCTAATTTTGTTTCACTTTAAAATAAAAGCAATATTTTTTACTCCACAAATCTAAAAACATTCAATGTAATACAATGTCACAGATCACTATTTTCCAGAGACACAAAATTAGTTCAGTTAACCTCAAAGCTGTTTCAAATGGCTAAATCTTATTAACAGTGTTGGGGAAAGTTACTTTTTAAAGTAATGCATTACAATATTGCTTTACTCCCTTAAAAAATAACTAATAGTTATTTTCATAGAAAGTAATGCGTTCTGTTACTTTTGCATTACTTTTTCTCACCTGGCCTGGGCTGTTTGTTTGTTTGTTTGTTTGTTTTTATAACAACAAAAAAGTTCTATTTTTGGCAAATGTAAAGGCCATTTCACACCAAAAGTCAAATGAATAAGCCTCAGGCTGAAGGCAATGCGAATTCATGCCTGTACAGTACACAAGCCTTTCAGCTGTGCTGCCATTCTGGAATAGAAAAAAAGTGCATAGGATGCAGGAGAAGAAGAAAACAAGTAAATGTATGCTCACATTTAGTCTAGAACTAGTCTAGAATAACCGTCATGTTAAGCGCACACAACGCCTCTGCACTTATTCCCGATTTCTCTCAACATGGGGACAGGAGAGAATTGGAAAACAAAGTAACTTGCGTTACTTATTTGAAAAAGTAACTCCGATATTTTGTTGTAAATTTAAAAGTAATGCATTACTTTACTAGGTACTTGAAAAAAGTAATCTGATTAACTCGCATTACTTGTAACGCGTTACCCACAACACTGATTATAAATGTTAATATTCAGATAAAATGACATAGCCATTCATCTAATGTGTTGAGATCAGATTTTGTGCCATATGATCAAGAGAAAAAATTAAGGTTAGGGAGTCTGCCCACTACTGTCACACTGAAAACAGTTAATTTAGCATCTCGGTTAGTTTCTCCCCATCACTGTATAGCATACTGTGCAGTGACCTGTTCTCTATAGATTATTGACTGTCATACACAAGAGGACTTTCTAGTGCTTTAGTTACACCGAGTTGTTAGCTTGCGTATGTGTGGGTGTTCTTATCCTTTCTCAAGTTTCGTAAATCAATTGATTCCTTCTTAATGAACCCTAAAGTGGACTCCACAGCCTCGGGTGTATTGTCGCATTTTTTGTCTTTTTGCTGATTGTTTTGAGATAGGACTATAATTTTGACATGCCATAGAAAATCTATACGCCGCCTCTTGCAGGGCAATCAAAGCTGTTTTTATGACTCCACAGTGGTAGTTCACTATCTCTCTCAGAGTATATCTGAGTGTCTAAATGCATCGACTGAATCAATACATTTCATCATTAAAAGATGTTTCTTGTTCCAATCCATGAACAAACTATATATTTATTTGTAAGTCCCCTTTCTCCCTTCCTTCCTGCTGCCCCCGCAATGCTGTATTGTTTCAGAGTACCACTTTGTTTTGCCAAAACTTAATCATTGTCTAAATCCTGTTCCTTCCTATCCAATATAAGAATGGACTATAACTGGCAAAGTCAAACCCAAAGAGAGTCAAGTCACATTACAGAACACTTTGTTTTGTTTTTGTTGTTGTTTTGGCCAAAATGTAGAAGCATGTATCATGTATACCACTTAGTTAGTTAACATATTAAATACCACTTATTAAATAAATTAATATTTATATAAATGCACATGTGTGTGTCTACCGTTCAAAAGTTAGAGGTTTTTTCGAAAGACGTCATTTACTTGACCACATTTATTTGACCAAAATACAGTAAAAATGGTAATATTGTGAAATATTATTAGAATTTTAAATTCTATTTCTATTTTAATATATTTAATATATATTAGTTTTTTTTCACTTGATCCATTAATACTAACACTTACTATTCTATTTCTATTTATTTATTTATTTATTTATTTATTTATTAGACTAGACTAGACTGGGACTTGTCACAGCACTTACATATTGTTGCCCTATTGTTGGTTTGATTGCTTCTATTGTTCTCCTCATTTGTGAGTCGCTTTGGATAAAAGCGTCTGCAAAATGAATAAATGTCATTTATTCCTGTGATGCAAAGCTGAATGTTTAGCATTATTCCAGTCTTCAGTGTCACATGATCCTTCAAAAATCATTCTAATATGCTGATTTGCTGCTCAAGAAACATTTCATATTATTATCAATGTTGAAAACAGTTGTGCTGCTTCATATTTTTGTGGAAACTGTGATATATTTTTAGGATACTTTGACGAATAGAACAGCATTTGTTAAAAAGATTTTTATTTCAAATAATGTAAGAATCTTTACTGTCACTTTTGATTCATTTGAAATTATTTTCCATTGTAATTGACGGAATACTACAGATCGTATTGGTAGAGCTTAATTTGTATTTAACCTGGAATATTCATTTAATGAGCCCATATGCTTCAAAACAGCACATAGACTTATTAATAAGCACATTAAACATCACAAAACCATCTGAGACTGAGTATAATGTCTACTAAAATGCACTTACTCCCTTTTTCCCCGAGCTGTTCGGCAGCATAACAGATGGTAGCGAGCCAAAACCCATATATCAAACTCTTAAGGAGTTGGAAATTGAAACTGTTAGTGAACCTTCCATTGAGGCATAAACAAGTAGCAGAAAACCATGTGGAATAAATGCAATTAAGGCACATAGCTAAAAAAAAAAAAAATGCATGCAATTAATGCTTGCACAACAACAGGAGGATATCCGGCAATACTTCATATACTGTAGGTAACCTCCACTAAAAAATCAGGCATGGAGAACAACAGTACGCCAGCTTGTTATATATTTTACCCACACTACTCCACAGTCTTCATAACTCCAACCCAAATCCTAATTAACTTCCAACGACAAATCAGCCCATTTTCTGGGCCAGACGTTTATTTTCGAGAGCTGGGACTCAAGGTGCGTGAGAGTGTAAAAAATGAAGCACATTTGTAAGGAGCTTGCCAACAGCTGTGAGACAGCCAGTTGGGTTGTTCCTCAATGTAATTAAAATATAAAGCCAAAAACTCATTACTGTATAGACCGAGTGATATAGCGCTAAGGCAATTTAGCCCTAGGGTGTGCTACGTAAGTGGAGACAGTTCATGAATTAGATCTGTTGGTGGTTATTGATTTAGAAGCGTTGGTTGTTTTAAATATGTTGATGTGATGAATTTGGGTTGAATCTGTGTGTTCAAGCAGCACACTTTCAGTATTAATTTCCCTCTTTTAAGTTTGCATGCTTGCCACTCCTCTTGCTGCTTTAATGGCTTATATACGGCTTGATTTGGCATTTGATTGAGCAGGTGGGTGCCTACTGAGCTGTTTGAATCAGAAATGGGCCTTTAAGTGCCTCTCGTGGTGTATGTTATTCACACGCTTATACAAGCTGATGAAGAATTTAAAACGACGACAGGCATGTGTGCTACTGTTCCTGTGTCGTTGCTAATGGTCGTCCATTGTGTGCTGATGAGGGATTCGAGGTTAACTGTAATGCAGCTTAGTATTATGGGCTATTTCTATGACACTTTAAACAGGGCAGTCATTATGAGATGGATTTTGTTCTCTCATTGACATACAGTTCTGCACAGGTCAAATGTGAGGGGGCATATAATTTCTGAAGGGTTCAAAAACAATATATCGCTAAAATACAGTGTGATTGCATCCTACAAAGGTGAAAGAACATGTCTGGGTCATATTTTTACCCCAAAATCAAACGCGAGAAGTAAGGAATTATATTTTGCTTAAAGAAAGTTAAGCCTACTTTTAGGAAACACTAAGATTTTTTTTTTACATTGTGACATTTATTTGCAATTAAGCACTTTTTCATTAATATATAATGGGAAAAATCTCATTTTAATACTGTAATGTGGCAGGAAAAAAGTATATTACTTGAATGTAATTTTTACTTAAATGGAAGTATGTACTGAAATTTTAAAAATGTGATGCTTTGAGCGTTGTTGAGCAGTTTCGCAAACACCCCTGATTGGCCATTGTGTTCACGCGCTCAACAGATATGTCTGTGATTGGCTACAATGATCAATGCTTCAAAAACATGTTGTAAATAGACATCAGTGACGCTCTTCACCAAGTGCTTACACAGATACACACGGGAGTGTTTGAAAGCAGGCATCTATCAGCAGACAACAGACGCCTGCTTTCAAACGTTTCTGCTTTCAAATTCAAACACTTCCGTGTACTCCCGTGCGTTGATCTTTGTAGCCAATCACAGACATACACCGATCAGGCATAACACTATGACCACCTTCCTAATATTGTGTTGGTCGCCCATTTGCTGCCAAAACAGCCCTGACCCGTCGAGGCATGGACTCCACTAGACCCCTGAAGGTGTGCTGTGGTATCTGGCACCAAGATGTTAGCAGCAGATCCTTTAAGTCCTGTAAGTTGTGAGGTGGGGCCTCCATGGATCGGACTTGTTTGTTCAGCACATCCCACAGATGCTCGATTGGATTGAGATCTGGGGAGTTTGGAGGCCAAGCCAACACCTCAAACTCATTGTTGTGCTCCTCACACCATTCCTGAACCATTTTTGCTTTGTGGCAGGATGCATTATCCTGCTGAATGAGGCCACAGCCACCAGGGAATACTGTTTCCATGAAAGGGTGTACATGGTCTGCAGCAATGCTTAGGTGGTAGGTGGTATGTGTCAAAGTAACATCCACATGGATGGCAGGACCCAAGGTTTCCCAGCAGAACATTTCCCAAAGCATCTTCCATTGCTTCATGGTCCAGTTCTGATGCTCATGTGCCCACTGTTGGTGCTTTCGGTGGTGGAAAGGGGTCAGCATGGGCACCCTGACTGGTCTGCGGCTATACAGCCCCATACGCAACAAACTGTGATGCACTGTGTATTCTGACATCTTTCTATCTGAACCAGCATTAACTTCTTGAGAAATTTGAGCTACAGTAGCTCGTCGGTTGGATCGGACCACACGGGCCAGACTTCGCTCCCCACGTGCATCAGTGAGCCTTGGCCGCCCATGACCCTGTTGCCAGTTCACCACTGCTTCTTCCTTGGACCACTTTTGGTAAATACTGACCACTACAGACAGGGAAGAGCTGCAGTTTTGGAGATGCTCTGACCCAGTCGTCTAGCCATCACAATTTGGCCCTTGTCAAACTCGCTCAAATCCTTCTCCAGAGGTCACATTTGACGGCCGTATACGTCAAGGATGTCTTATTTAAGAAAAGTAACCATAATAAAATTGACTTATTGCTCGTGAGGTGTAAAATACTGTAATTTCATTCTTAATTTGCAATCTAACAGTTACTTTCCTTAAATGAGACCTTCTCGATGACGTATGCAGCCTTCAAATGCGACCTCTGGAGGACCCAGCCTTCGAAATGAGACGCAGCAGAATTCGGTACTTTTGACAACACTACATCATAGTAGTAGGGTCAATTCAAGGTGATTGGGACACATTTTGCCATTGAGTTGACTTAGAAAAAGTGTCGCAATCAACCTGAATTCACCCCATTTGTTACTGTCTGTAAGTGTATGCTTGTTTAAATAAATAAATGTGATTATTTTTTTTATTTTTTTACAACAGTAGTATGAATCCATTTTAAAGTCAGACTTGTTTTATTGTTCCCTGTTGTTGTCTTGGAAACCAGGTTGCCATAAAGTCACACTCAAAAAATCATTATAAGGTATGTCTTTCTTTTGTATTGCTTTTTGAAAGCAAATATATGGAAATCAAGAGCAATAAACACTTGTCTTGTTGCTTCTGTCCTTGTAATTGCATTCAATTTACAATTCTATACTGTGTTTCCCCTGCTAGAGTTTCTCTCACATGAGTGAAAGCTGAATAAGGTGTACAACACTACAAAATGAAGACAAAAAGTGTGGGAACAAAAGAGAAGCCTTGCTTTAGCGATGTGTATAGCTGAAACCATTATTATTATTAGTATTATTAGTATATTAGTATTGTATTTATATGTAAAATGTACACAAACCAGTGCTGCTAAAACTATCAATAACAATAAGTCTTATTAAATCTTAAAGGATTAGTTCACTTTCAAATTAAAATTTCCCCATGTCATCCAAGATGTTTATGTGTTTCTTTTTTCAGTCGAAAAGAAATTAAGGATTTTGATGAAAACATTCCAGGATTTTTCTCCTTAAAGTGGACTTCAACGAACCCCAAACGGTTGAAGGTCCAAATTACAGTTTCAGTGCAGCTTCAAAGGGCTCTACACGATACCAGATGAAGAATAAGGGTCTTATCTTGCGAAACGTTGGTCATTTTCTAAAAAAAAATAAAAATGTATATGCTTTATAAACACAAATGCTCACCTTGCAAGTGCTTCCGCCAGACCGCCTTCCGTATTCTTCAAAAAGCTTACGCTGTATGTCCTATACCTTTCCTATTCAACTTACGGATCTCCGGGCACCAGTTCCGTTTTTCTGTAATTTGAATATGGAAGGTGGTCTGGTGGAAGCTAGGTATTTGACTTCATAACTTGTTTAAATATGGATTTTTTTTTTTATATACAAACGCATCGCTTCGCTTCAGAAGGCCTTTATTAACCCCCCAGAGCCGTGTGGAGTACACGTTTATGATGGATGGATGTGGATGGAAGCTTTTTCTTCAGCTCATACTCATGGGTCTCGTTCACTGCCATTGTAAAGCTCAGATGCGTCAGGATATTTATTGATATTTCTTCGATTATGTTCATCATAAAGAATAAAGTCATATACACCTAGGATGGCTTGAGGGTGTGTAAAGCTTGAGCTAATTTTCATTTGAAAGTGAACTAATCCTTTAACAATCGTTTATGGTAACTGAAATAAAGCTGGAATAAAAAAAATATATATATTACATGAAAAACTTAAATGAACATGTGAAATGTTAGTACTGACTACCTAAAACTAAAATAAAAACAAATTAAAGCTATATATAAATATAAAAAAAACAAACACTAACAAACTGTACATTTACATGGTCAGACACTGAAACGTACATAACTAAATAATATAAGAATGATACAGTGTATATTAACTAACAACTATTAGATTTTTAAAGAAAATATCAAATTAAATTATTCATGTGCAAGGGCTTATGGGTATTCTCAACTGCCTTATTTGTGTACTTGATGATTTACAGTTATTAATACCTAAAATTATAATTTTCTATGGTTTTGAAGCCAAAAACAGTAAAAGAACATATATATTTGTGTTATGATGCCAAAACGTGACATTTCAAGTGATGTTTAGTAGGATTTTTTTTTGTACCTGTAATCTGATTAAAACAGCCAATAATTAAGCTTAGCTGTTATATTTACTTCATAGTGTTCTTTTCAATGTCTGTCAAAACATAGAACCTGACGTTAGAAGCTCACATATGAATACTAATGAGATCGTGTTGGAAATCAAAATGAATTATCACCTGACTGAAGAGAGAACTGTATTAGCATTGAACAAGTACTGTCTGTCTGCTGAAGGTGTTCTTTCACCGGCAGACAGGTTAATTATAAGCACACTGATCTATGGTTAAGTAAAAAAGTAATGGATTTTACAGGTCTTTTGTGTAATGATACATGCATTTGCATGTTTTTCAGAACTAAAACTGTCCAGTCACACTTCTAATTTATTTTGACAGTTCCCATTCTGTAGCGGATTGTCTTGTAGTGGCTCCCAGTTCCCACCTCGGTGCATCAGTATTTAAAAACGGCTTTGTCTCCCAATAATCTGCTGTTTCCCTCACAGCTGTGATTTGTTCCCTCTGAGAAAACAGCATTTCCATATTATTCAATTACTTTCCCAACACATCACAGGCTTAATTGAATGAAGCATCCCTCCAATTTAGCGGGAAAGTCAATTGGGGTGGGACCAAACAAAACTAAAGTGGTTAAAGCTCTTGGTTATAGAGTGTCCCAAATGAGTGTGCGAGTCTGAGGAAGCTAAGCAGGTTGTGCAGTATTGCTGCCATTAGCCCTTTTCCTATAGCGTGATCAATTATGGTATCTGATTCACCGCTGCAGTACTGGACGTCTCCGGGGCCGAGGGCACGGCTTGATTATTTTTCTTCTCTGCAGACCTCTTATGATGACGGCTGGGGTGTGGAGCAGCAATTTGTCCACACTAGTTTCACAGAACCTTCCAGAAGTGGTGATGATTTCAAAGTAAGTTCAGCACTGGTGGCCATTAAGCTTTATAAAAGGAGTTTGTTCCCCACAGAACACTGATGAACTCACTGACACTCTGGACCATTTTAGAGTTCTACTGCCTGCCAATAATATGAGCTGTGAGTTTATATCTCATAATTCTGAGAAAAAAAGTCAGAACTGCGAGACATGAACTCTCAATTCTGACTTTTTTTTCTTGCAATTGCAAGTTTATGTCCAGCAAATATGACTTTATGGGGAATTTGGGGGGAATGACTTACCATTTAATGAATCCACAGCCTATCGGCAAATCTTCAACATGTTTAATCTTGAACATTTGTTTTGGATTTATCTATTTTGAGAGTTTACACCAAAAAAAAAAAAATGCTGTTTTATAAGAGAAGTCACGGACAATTGCACAACAGATATGATTCAGTTTACAGCACTTCTCAGTCATTTCAATGGTATCCGCAAACAGCGATTGGCTGTCGCACAACTCTGAATGAAATTCAGTGATGTCAAGGCTGTAATGTGATTAGTTATCTAGGCACACATGATCCAAGTTAGCCATTATGCTTTCTCCAACACTGTAAACCCTAATGCTCAAATAATTAATTGGTTTGAGTAGAGCCAACTTAAATTAAACAAATTAGTTCAATCAAATTAACTTTTATGAGTATTTTGAACTTTCTTTTTCTTTTGAGTTCACGAAACTGACACATTTTAAGTAGTCTGAATCATTTCATTGTTTTGAGCTTTAACTTGTTTCTTTTAATTTAGACAAACTTAAATTTACCTGAAACTGGGCTGGGGTTTCTATTTCCCAGCATGCTTTGCAATGACACTCAAAAGGGTGAGTAAATGCTTGAATTGTGTAATATAATGTTTTTTGTGCATCTCTAAGTTTTTTTTAATGATAAGAGCTCTTTAATATGTGACTTTACTGTAAAAAGGTAATGTCATATATTCATTTTTAAAATTTAAATCCACAGACATTAAAGGCAACATATGCTAACATGATATATAAATTCACATATTAGTTCTTAACTTTACAGTAATGAGAAAAAAAAAGGTTTTTTTTTTTTTTAGGCGATCCAGCAGTAGTTTTAGAATGATGGAGCTACTGTGTGCTCTTATTGTGTTTAATGTTACAAACGGCTCTCCTGTGCCTGTAGACTAATATGGATCATTCACATTGGTTCTTCCCATAAATTAAAGTAAAATACAGTGGCTTTCTTTTTTCTTTCTTTCTTTCTTTTTTCTTTGATTAAAAGATGTGTGCATCATAGTCCCTCAGCTCTTGGCTAAAAGAGTAAATTGTGCTGGTTTAATAAGTTGTGAAAGCAACGCTCCCTTTCTGCACATGATTAATAAGCTTATGGTAATTGGGTTGGAATGTCCTCTGAGTAAAAGAGATATTTTTCTTCTAATTTACAAGACAAATTACCCATCATCAATAATATTTTGCCTAGAGAAATCTTTGATTTTTAGCATTGTTGTCCTGTACTTTTAATCAAAAATACACATACAGCATTTTTTCTTTATTAAAGTAGTACGATTAATATTAATTAAAACATATCCCCATCGTCTGTATGCAATGCATAGGTTTTATATTTGAATTATTAAATTTCTTGTGCTTTTGAACAAAGTCTTGAGAATTATGTAAATGGATGAACTGAGGTTTGCCCAACGATATGAATTAATAAACAAACATCACTTATGCTTTGAAAAAAAAAAAAAAGCCACAATTTTCATTTTAGTATATAGAGGTTTATGTCCAATTTATGTGCAATTTCAACAGAACTGTAACTAATGGTAACTAGAGGGGCTTATGATTATTATTAATATGAGAATATATATTTTAGGTAGTATATGAAGATGTATGACCAAGCGACTGTGAGTTTAAGGGAGGCTCATTAGATTTCAGTGTTTTTGTACTGCGGAAATAGTTCAACTTTCCCAACATCCTTCATGCGGGTGAGTAAATTATGAAAAATCTTGATATATTTGCTATTCTGTTTGGTTCCGATAGTGGCAAATGACTTCCGGCACTGTAATTGAATTCTAAGCCAACTCATAATACAAAGACACTAGCAGCATTGCTCATTATGCGTGTTGGGATTATGTTATTTACACTGTGAGTTACTCTGTCCACTGACCTAAGCAGGCAAGTGTTAGCTGAGCCTCGACACACAAATCTTGATGCAGACCTTGTTTACAACACACACACAAGCACATATTCACTGCCAACTCACAACAAGTGCTATTACAGTCAGTATTAGAACAATACAGAAACCATCTGCCGACCAGATTTAACCTGATCCAATTAGCATACCATTTGCATTGATTAATCCACAAAAATATGCTGTATAATATAATTTCTGAAAGAGTCAGTTCATGCCAAATAAAATCACTAACAGACAAATTGATGCTAAATCACTGTCTGAGAATCATAACCTATTGCATTCTGTGTAAATTAGAGGAGGGAGGGAGGGAGGGAGAGAGAGAGAGAGAAAGACAGTGACAGAGAGAGACAGAGAAAAGAAATCAGAATCAGGTTAGAGATGGACTCCGGTCATTTTTCAGGCTGTCAGCTGTTTGCTTTGCAGTGGTGAGGGTGAATGACAATGCTGGATGTGACATTGTACCTCACGCAGAACTGTAAAACTTGCATGCATGCAGCGAGAAGTAGAATGCATCTGGCAAACCTGTGTTTCCTTCAGCTGTGCTCCTGTTTTGTCTCACTGTAATCTCTACAAGTATGTTAATAAAATAACTTAAATTAATATTCATGTCCATGTATTATTTAAATAAGGAGCATTGTGATTATCCCTTATGTAATACCCTTTACTTACTGTAAATCCACTTAAAGGGGTCCTTGATTATGATTTCACTTTTTTAACTTTAGTTAGTGTGTAATGTTGCTGTTTGAGCATAAACAACATCTGTTACAACGTTCAAAGTTCAATGCAAAGGGAGATATTTTCTTTTACAGAAATCGCATTTTAAGGACTACAACAAACGGCTGGTAGGGACTACAACAAGCTTCTTTTCGGGTTAGTGACATCACAAACCCCAAAATTTACATAAACCCTGCCCCGGGAACACGCAACAAAGGGGGTGAGGTCATGTTGGGCTGCTTTAGAGAGGAGGAAGAGTTGTTGTAGTAGAGTGTTGAATCAACTCCACAGCAACTACATAATTTTATCCACTAACTCAGAAATGTCCAGTTTCATTCTAAAAGTTGTAACTTCTTCCTGAGTCTCTCCATCAGTGTCTGACTCCGTTTTGAACAATGTAAGGCTGAACACCGTTACTGACAATTGTCATTTTGGCTGCGTGAGATTCTCCTGCTTTGTTGTTGTTGAGCAACCGAAGCGCGAGCCGTTAAAGCTCCGCCCTCTTCTGGAAAGGGGTCCGGGAGCAGCAGCTCATTTGCATGAAAAAGGACACACACAAAAACAGCATTTTCTTGTTCATACCCAAATAGAGGCAAATTTGACAAGCTGTAATAAATGATCTGGGGTATTTTGAGCTAAAACTTCACAGACACATTCTGGGGACACTAGAGATTTATATTACATCTTGTGAAAAGGGGCATAATGGGTCCCCTTCAATTTCCATCTATGAGCTCCAGACCGCAAAACCTGTTTCAAAACCTACGTTGCTGCATACTAAACATTATGAAATCTCATTAAGTGACTGATTTGGGACCGTTTAAATAGACAGCAACACCAGTGAAGCATAGATTCAATTCACAATTGTTATATATAATATATATAAAAATTTAATGTTTTAATAATAAAACTACAACTAAACTACAGTTCAAACATTTGGAATATGTATATGTGTGTATATATATATATATATATATAATATATATATATATATATATATAATTTACATATTATATAACAATTTAAAATAACTGATTCCTATTTGAATATATTTTAAATTGAATTTGAATTTCAGCATCATTATTAGTCTTCAGTGTCACATGATCCTTAATATGCTGATTTGGTGCTCAAAAAACATTTCTTATTATCAGCTGAAAACATTTAACTGGCTAATATTTCTTTGGAAACTGATAAATTTGTCAGGATTCTTTGAATAGAAAGTTCAGAAGAGCAGCATTTATTTTAAATAGAAATATTTGTAACAGTACAAAACTCTTTACTTTTGATCAGTTTAATGCATCATTGCTACACAAAATATTAAATTCTCTCAAAAAACTTTTTCACTGTGCTTGTTGCAGTGCAATTTGGATTGCTCTTTCCACTTTTAGAAGGCAGCATAAGCAGGCAACTGCTTTCTGGAAAATACATTGTGCCATAAAGCACCTCTAACATCATAAAGCTTTTTGGAACAGATTTATAAGGCCATTTATTTTTATTTCCATATATGCAAGTGTTTGCAAAGAGACCTTGATATGAAGTAGAAGTAGAGCACGCTAGCAGACATACTAGTACACAGTTCCAATAATGCATATTGGAGTTATTCATTTGTTCACCAGCTTGAGCATTTCATTATTCTTATTAGCATTACATTGCTCTTAATTTTCTTATTCAATGCAACTAACTATACATTTTTTTAATAAGGACAATACCCCTGGAGCAACCTGGGCTTACGTGACTTGCTCAAGGGCACTGTGGCGACGGCTTATGAAACCATACTACCATGTGCTCCTGCTGAAGTAGGTAAGCCAATGCATCACATGACTTCTGCTTCAACAGTATGAAGATGCCTCTTGCTTTCAGTAAACTCTTTTTGTGCACAACAACCTTGACATAGAGCCTTTCTTAATTCCCATCTTCGCTTTACACTCAATGAAATATACTTCAGCGCACTGTTACGAAACACAAAACCTTGCTCCGTGTTTCTCAATAGTTTGCTGTGGAGGACACACAACAGGACACAATAAATTTGTCCCACACACAGGCAATACAGAAGTGTACAAATGCACCCAAGAGCATCTTTATGAGTTGGTATTGGCTCCCCTGCAATAGGCACGACTTACAACAATGAAGACAACCTTCAACCAAGGCTGTGGCACTTAAAGACAATCATTATACAACATTTCAGCAGCCTGATAAACACATAAACCAATCATCTCATTGGAACACAGTTATTATAAAGATCATTTTATATGAACCTATTAATAATAGGCACTATAATGCATGTATATAACATTTTGTTCAGCCACTTACATTATGTGATACCATTTGTGAAAGTGAATAGAACATTTCTACAATGCATTTCCTATGGTACTGTGAACTCTATCTTCTGACCTAAATCAACACATAAATTAACATTATCTTGTACAGTAGGTGTTATTGCTGATACAGGTCCTCAATAGACTTGCACTAGATGAGCAAACGCTTTGGAAGAATTGATCAGTGACATTTTAATGGTATAGGGTGTAGTGAAGGATCAGTTAAACTGACTGAATATTGCCAGCCTGACCTAGTTATTCAAAGTCATTCAAAGTGTACAAGAAATATAAACAGTGAAATTGTAATAAATGAATGCAAGTCTCATCAGCTGTGAAATGATTCATAGCAACAAAGCGAGGCAAGAGTGTTTTCTTGAGCTTTTGACTGCCAGGTGTGTGCAAGCGTTTTAATTCAATTACATTAAATACCGTACCGATGATTGCAGCTTAGATTAGTTATTAATTAACGCTCATGCTTGTGATTACTTAAAAGTAATTATAGGCATGTAAACAATTTATTTTACTACATCTGTTGCATAAACACATACTTAGCATGAGAATAAACACACCTGAATTTGTCATAAAGTAGTTTAAAGGGACAATTCATCCATAAAATTAAAATTCTGTCATCATTTACTCACCCTCAATGTCATTTAAAACTGTATTTACGGTCTTCCATGGAATGCACAATCTTGTGTAAATATTTGAATAATATTTGATAAGGTCACGCGTGACGTAGGCGGAAGTACCGAGCAAGTGTTTACAAAATGAACGTGCAAAGACTAAGTCAAACGCCCCTTTACAAGAAAAGGTAAAACAACGATGTCGGACAATTTGAGTTTTTCGCCCTACCACGGTACTTCCGCCTACGTCACGCGTGACCTTTCCAACGTGATTACATAATGCGTGGCACATCGCAGAGCTAGTGCAAGATGAGCATTTGTGGTTAAAAAGTATATACATTTTCTTTTCTTTTTTAGCAAATGACCAGTCGTTTCACTAGACAACACCCTTATTCCTCAGCTGGGATCGTGTAGAGCACTTTAAAGCTGCACTGAAACTGCAATTTTGACATTAAACATCTTGGTCGACATTAAAGATGAGTCAATTATCAGGAAGTTTCAATTCTGAAGTGAGCTAATCCTTTAATGAGAAACTGCGTGTTGTGATTATATTCTGATTTCATCTGCCTGTGTGTACATAGTATGCATCATCAATAAGGTGTAAACTGAATTTGGTCTTTTAATATCACTGTCTTACTACATTAGTACTTAGCACAAACCTGGTAAAAATGTGGGCAATGGAGGAAAGCCTTGTTTTGCCCTCCAGGTGGGCGTTCCTATAAGGGTGTGATGTCATGTGAAAACTATGAATTATCACTTTCTTTTTCTTAGGTTCCTTTAGATATTTCCCAAGTCCATTGTTGGGCAAAATTCAGAAGTGAAGAATTGGCTTCCTTTTGAATTCATGAGTGTGTAATTGCATCAGCCACAAAGACTTTGAAATAAAATAAACTTTTTTTTTTTTTTTTTTTTTTTTTGTCTTTAACTGTGCTTTTCTAGTTCATTATAGTTATATGAATTCCTTTTAATTTTAATTCATTTTAATTCTGCTTCCTTGCATGCAAATTTAAATTGCAATCTTTTATTATGCTGGCTGTTAAAATGGTCTATATATGAATATTCAACATGTACAAGCATCTGTCCAGTTCGATGCATGAACTTTGACCTGCGCTGGATCGCCACACAATTACCCTCCCCGTGAGCCATGTTTACCTGTTCCAGAACATTAATACAGACACACTGATATCGTCCCACTGTGCCGTGCAGTGAGTCGGAGCAATCAGACATACACGATCATCCTTTTGAAAAATCAAAGCTAGGCTTCCAGCTGAGCCAAGTTTGATATCCAAAGGCAGGCTGCCCAGCGAGACTATCTCTGCTCTGTTGTGATGAGGTGAAGTCTCACACTGTTACGACAGATGAATATTTATTTTGGGTGACACTTTCTAAATTTGCTTCCATCGTTTGATGGGCCAAGTCTTTTATCTGCCAGCGACATTCATAAATTTTCACAGTTTGCCTGTGATTTCAGGCACCGACACCAGAACTTGAGGATGACCAGTGGATTGCTTTCGCTGGAGATCTTCAAACACGTGTGCGCATTCACAAAAGATAGTCGTGCGGTGCATGGCTTTTGTGTAGTTTGAAATTTCTGCTAAATAGCTCTCTCTGTGGAACAATGCTACAGCACAGTGAGCCGTGATGGAGTCTGGAGTGCATAGCTTGAGGTGTTTGATAAGACCTGCACAGGCTTAGCTCCGAGGGGTTACTGAGGTGGGCTGACAGCATTGTGCGAATCCTCAGGGACTCTCTGCCTCTATGATTACAGCTCGCTGCACTTTCTCTCTCTCTCTCTCTCGTTCTCTCTCTCTCTCAGCTGTTTGACTCTTAAAATAGACCCTCAAGGTCTGGCTGGCTGCTATTCCCAGCTGTAACTCGAGCGATTTCTAAAACAGAGTGACCACTTGCTCTTTTGTCCACAACCTGCAGAGTGTGAGATGTGGATGGTGTCCAAGGTGGAGGACAAGGGTCAAAAATGCCACTTTTTCTCATCTTCGAAACATTTTTCGTCCTTCAGTGATTTTAGCACAGTAGGATGTGTTCCTCGATCAATAGTCCCTTCAAACAGTCGTCACCCTACTGCCAAAATGAACTGATGACTGGTTGATTGAATTACTGTTTCTAATTTTGTTTCCATTATTTTGTTTCCACTTTTGATCAATTTAAAGGAGACTTATAATCTCCTTATACAAGATGTAATATAAGTTTTTGGTGTACCTAGAATGTGTTTGTGAAGTTTCAGCTCAAAATACCCCACAGATAATTTATTACAGCTTGTCAAATTTGCCCCTATTTGGGTGTGAGCAAAAACACACCGTTTTTGTGTGTCCATTTAAATGCAAATCAGCAGCTGCTCCCGGCCCCCTTTCCAGAAGAGGGTGGAGCTTTAACAGCTCACGCTTTGGTTGTTCAACAACAACAAAGCTGGAGAATCTCACGCAACCTGAATGACGATTGTCTGTAACGATGTTCAGCCTTACATTGTTCAAACCGGAGTTGGACACTGATGGAGAGACTCAGGAAGAAGTTGCAACTTTTAGAATGAAACTGGATGTTTCTGAATGGTTAGTGGATAAATTTATGTAGTTGCTGTGGAGTTGATTCAACTCATCGACTGGCATTTGCCGTCATGTTAATCTTTTGTGTAAATCCAGCATTGAATTGACCTTCGTTTGTGAAGCAGTCCGGCGTAAAATGACGGCATGGCAACAACACTCTACAACAACTCTTCCTCTTCTCTAAAGCAGCCCAACATGGCCTCACCCCCTTTGTTGCATGTTCCTGGAGGCAGGGTTTATGTAAATTTTGGGGTTTGTGATGTCACCAACCCGGGAAGAAGCTCGTTGTAGTCCCTACCAGCCATTTGTAGTCCTTAAAAAGTGATTTCCGTAAAAGAAAATATCTCCCTTTGAATTGAACTTTGAGCGTCATAACTTTGCAGATGTTGTTTATGCTTAACATTACACACTAATTAAAGTTAAAAAAGTGAAATCATAATCAAGGACCCCTTTAATGCAAAATAATTTATTTATTAAAAAAAAACCAGGTATGCATGATGTTGTGGATTTCCAAGTTCGAATTCCAAGTTCAAATTGCATTCTATTGAATGCTGGAAGGTCTGATAAAGCGCAGCGTAAATCTCATGGTAATGAATTCTAGTTTTTAATAATTCCAAGTTATGTGCACTCTGATTGAGCAACAGCTTGTTTATCATTACTCAGTGACCGTTCTTCATTGCCCTTGTGCTATAACTAAACAAATGTATTTGCATATTTTTGAGGCAAATGAGGCTAATTATGTAAAATCAGAGATGGGACATTTGAGACTGACCTCTCTTGTACGAGCATGAACACAATTCAGGGACTTTGTTCAAGGGCACCTCTTGAAAGTGTGCATTTGCTCTATAAATGACCAACTTCTCCTCTACTAAAGAGAGTTTTTATGTTAAAGGCACATTGAATTCACGAGAATCATGGTTTTTAGTCAAAGAGATTCTACAACAACAAGAAATGAGTTCTTACTGGCAAGTGGTATTAATATACTAGTGACATTGAAAAATCATCATCAGTTTAACCTGCATTCAGACCACTTATTTTCAGATATCATGAAAAGTCTTTTCATAATGAATAAGCACAAAGTGAAGTGGATGAGAGGGCTGTGTTTTAAAGAAAATTAGGGCCGAGTTGATGCTTTTGCAGGGATCCTTGCGGTGTGGCAAATGCTGTGTCTGTGGTTTATGCGTGGGAAGAAAGCACTTCAGCGACCAACTTCATGCTAAAATGCTCCTGTTAATCCCCCATAGCTCCAGAGAGCGTAGAACTACCTGTGGAGACACACACACACACACACACACAGAGAGAGTAGTACACACGTGCACACACACACACACACACACGTATTCACAGTTTCATAGATGGTAGACTGGGTAATGAAGCCGTGGAATTAATCACTGTGTAAAATAATGGTAAGCGTTTTCACTCTTCTGCACTGATGGCCGCTGTGGGGAGTCATTCATAAAGCAGCAGGTGGGGACGCCACTATGATGTCAGTTCCATACCTATTGTTTTATATGACAGAATAGAACCTGTTCATCTACTGTATATTCTGAAGAAACCACTATGGGCTCCTCATATGATTAGCTATACAAGTTGCAATTAATATTTTATTTTATTTATAATATATTCACCTAAAATATACATTTTTTTTAATGTTTATATATTTTTAATGTTTAAATAATGATTTATGTAATGTTTGTGTGTGTGTGTGGAGATAATCACTCCAATGACTGAGTTTTTTAAATCACATAATCTGTATATTTGAATGCAACATTTGTATATAAAAGAACAAAATATAACCACAAATGTAATTTTATATATATATATATATATATATATATATATATATATAATATACACACACACACACACAGTCAAACCAAAAATTATTCAGACATTTTTTATATTTTTGATTATATTTTTAGTAGTGGGTGCAGGACACTATAGTTCATTTATGTAAGTGAGGATAGCAAAATAAAGTAAACTGTGACATATTATACCCAAAAATTCTTCATACAGTGGACTACCAGTAAAACTGATAAAAATTTGGAACCAAAAAATATTCAGACACTTTGACATGACCATGTTTTGCTTAAGTGTTATCTGACATAATTAAGATGATTTTTTTCTGACTTTTTTAACTTGTCATATTGATCTTGTCATATTTTATTAAAATTTTTTAACTATAGTGAATAAACTGTAATAATGAAATGTTCAAGGTGTCTGAATAAATTTATATATATATATATATATATGTATGTATATATATATACACATTATACATTATATATATATATATATATATATATATATATAATATGTGTGTATATATATATATATATATATATATATATGTATATATTTTATATATTTCACTGGTTTATTTTGTAATGTGTCTTTGCCGATCCATGATAAACATTCACTTTGCATCAAAGGAGACTGTAAAAATGTGTCATTGTTGCCAAAATGCTCTTTGAATGTTAAAGAAACATACATTATGTCTTCTCAGTGAAAGCAGGAGGAGAGATCAGTAACATGCGCTGACCCGTAGATGAAACCTGTCTTGCTTTCTATTTTCCAGAAGGAGGGTTCTCAGAACCAAGAAGGTCTATAAAACCTGGAGAGAACTAATCATTAGCAGCCTATTTCATCGCAATGGCAGTTTGTTGGCTGGCACAGGAACCCTCAGAAGTATTCAACCAGCTTTCTGCCATCTTTTCATGTGGAGATTCTGACGTAAGTCTGTTTCACACTTTTAAGAGTTCTCCAAAAATTTGTCACACAACAATGTAATGTCTTTGAGTAATCTTTATTTAAAGGGGTTTTTGTCCACATATATTGATATGTGATTATCTGCATTTCACGTAATTAGTTGGATTAACATTTTAAATCGATTGACAGCCCTAAAAATGTTTGATACAACCTCTTTCAAATTTCTGAAAAAATTTAATTATGATTTGATATGAATACAAAGTACTTCCACAGCTAGTGTGTTTTTTTTAAACCGCTCTGGCATAATTGTATGCAGCTACGTCTTTAATTTCACAAACATCACTCCAAACAACTTATCATGAATGCAGCCCATATGCTGAACTGACTGCCTTTGTGTCAAACAGCTGAATAGACACTGAGAATGTGAATAACGTCGTGCAGTATTACAAAAAAAGCCATGTAGTTGATATTGAATCTTTTGTTACAATGCTAGACAAAGCAAAGCCTTATATTCTGAGAAATATATTCGGAGAAACTCTTGAATCTGTGCCGAACTGACAGTTGTAGGGTTTGGATGCGAGCGTGACAAATGTGTTCAGGGCTTATGGGACAGTACACAGCTACACAGACGTCTCTGTTTCCCAATTTCTAAATTTTTATCACAAATTTGGGGTATTCACACACCGTGAAGTCAGAAGTACAGTCCAAATATGATGGCGGCACTAACATGCTAATAAGTAACTGCACTGAGCTGTTGGAAGTTGGAAAGTAACATGAATACTGATAAAGACGTTGATTGATAATGAAGTACTTGTGGCATAAATATTCAGCACTTGCAGATCACTATGGATTAACACAGTTCTTTCAACAGTGCGACTTCAAGGCATTGTGGGAATTACAAATTTCAGTTTGGTGGCATTTTACATCAAGTGAGTCAGTGATGTGAACCAAAAACTTTATATGATGTCATAACAGAACGTCAGGAGAATAATATGAATGAAAGTACACATGCAGTGCCATCTGGGATATATCTGAAATGGCTCAATAGATGATTAAAAAAATGTTTGTGACTTGATGATATAATCATGCTGTAAGAGAAGGAACATTGTGTCTTAAAGAGCACTTTGAGCTTAAGTGCACTAAAAGTGGAGTACAGTGGAGAACACAAGTGAGTAGTCAATTAACAGATGCTTTTATCCCAAGAGACCTTGCAGCACCCTGCTGTTAAGTGCCTTGCTCGAGGGCCCAATAATGATCGCTCATGGCTTACTCAGACCAGCAACCTTCCACTGTACCAGCCCTGAGCTTTAACTATTTGGTCACATGGCCCCCATATATCTCTGTAACAGGGTGGCGAGAGGACACGTCTTTGGAGCCCCCTTCTCTTATATTAAAATACACTGTTATACAGTAGTGTCCAAAAGTGATGTCCCGTGGGGATATTTGTTTATAATTACCCTGCAAGTTTGATTTAACCATCAAAATATGAAGAAAATATTTTATATATTTATAATATTTTAAATATGAGGGAAGAACAAAAATATTTGGCAAAAAAGGCAAGCTGCAGCTACAGGTTTTATTTTACTATGAAACAAAATGCACAGAAAAACAAAAAGCTAACTACAATATAATCAGTTATCAAATTTTTTTTTTTTTTAAAGAATATATATATATTTTTTTAAAGAAATAAATACATTTATTCAAGGATTCATTAAATTGATCATTTAATGATGATATTTACAAAAGATATCTATTTCAAATAAAATTTTACTTTCTATCAATCCAATAATCCTGAAATATATTTATCACAGTTTACGACATTGATAATAATAAGAAATGTTTCTTGAGCAGCAAATCAGCATATTATAATGATTTCTGAAGGATCATGTGACAATAAAGACTAAAGTAATGGCTGCTGAAAATTCAGTTTTGCCATCACTGGAATAAATTACATTTTAAAATATATTAGAAAACAGTTGTTTTAAATTGTAATAATATTTAACAATATTATTGATTTTACTGTATTTTTAAACAAATAAATGTAGCCTTGATAAGCATAAGAGACATTTTAAAAAATCTTTTACCCACCCCGAACTTTTGAAGTGTTTCTTCATCTAGAGGCGCTTATATTTCTCAGGGCTCGATTTGCTATTAAAACAAACTGATTTTTAACTTATTTCTTAGTTTATGAAGGTCACATTAAAACTGCATTTGAATGAAATCACCTTTTTCAAGGTCTGTGTGATGTGGGGAAAAAAAAAATCAAGGTACTGTGAATATTTTTAGTGCCTATCAAGCTGTTTGTTAAATCATGCAAAAACTATGGATATATATTTAATTTTCTGTATTTACATAAAATGCTAGCAATGAAATTAGCCTTAACAAGACAAATGACATCACCAAGCCATTGTATTCACATCTGGCTGCATTCAGGTATTGAACGTCCACTTTTCACAATCCAATTAATTCCTAAAGGCTACATTTGCCAGGCTTCATTTTCCCAATTGAATATCCTGTTTCACTCAGAAATATATAACATTACGGAAGTAAAAGTGTTGTAAATGCAGTTTCATGCTGATTTTAAAGGTTATTGAAAATTGCTGCAGATGCTGTAGCGTTTTTAGCATGCAAGAGCTGAGCTCAACATATACCATGCTCAAAAAAAAAAAAAAAAAACTCAAATTCAGTTCTTGTCATTTCTTTTGAAAACGGCTGATTCAGTACTTTGCATGTGACCTCAAGTTATTTTTTTCATCATGATTCTTTTTTAAGTTATGTGTGACTTTCAACCAAACGATCAATTCATGTTCGTTCTCAGCAGATCAGAGGAGAGGCTAATTAAGCAGATGGCCTGGACTGCAGGCAGTTTCAGGATCTCAGTCACATGCATATTCTATGTACTTGTAGACCTATGCATACAGAATTATTAATGATGATTAATGCATGAGTTCACACCTACTATTCGTGGCTTCATGCGTGGTTGCACATTTAAACACTGTTCCTGACTGGTGCTGTGTGGATGAAAGCGATTCACAAACGTGCCACACTCGCACATTCATTCGTGCATGTATCTTCTGTGCCTTGTTTTTATAATGTAAAGTGTGCTGACACACGGTAATGCGCACATCACAGCATGTATCGCTAACATCTTCATCGTTCCTGATTCCTGCGTTCCATGTCTATGAATAACTCCATTTCTCCAGGGACAGTAACACAATCAGCTGCTAATGCTATTTCATTAGCTGTCCCCTCATGTGAGCACAACCACACATGCAGACAGAGAAATCCACAAACATACAGACGCTGCACATAGTTCTCTCTATTTAGCTTTGCACCAATTCACCACAGAGACATTTGAGAGTTATAGATCAAATTATAATCACAGTTTGATTGGTGAAGAATGGTTTCTTTTCCAACTACTGGTATTACAGTGTGTGTAACTACACTTTCATGTTCATCACTTTCCAATTTCATGGGGTCTCTGCAGAAATCTGTTGCTGTCATTTAGAAATGAGGTTGTAAAGTTCATTGAAGTACAGAAGTGAAAGTTGTCGGTGCATACCAACTGTCGCTTTCCTTTCTTTTATTTCTTGTTTTGTGTATACTGTCAATTATATGGTTTCAACAATTAAGTGAAATAGAAATATTTATTGACAGCAGCCCTGAGACACACTAAATGCCATTATAAATAAGCAAATTTACCTTCACATATGCTTTCATACCAAAGTGACTTGCTCATATTGTGTTTGCAACAATTACATAGGCATTTCGTCAAGGAAAACATCAAGTACAAAGGAAGACCTTGGCGCAAATAACTGATGCATCAACACAATTGATGTAGTGAATACATGTTCTTAAAGTTCTTAAAGGGTGCACAGTTCTTCTTATGAGTGGTCTTGGACTTTTGATATCAGTTGGTGTGGATGCATGAAGTTGCCTGCTGTCATTTCCCACTAAAGCTGTGTGTTCATCTTTTGCTCCTCTTGTTTATGTTGTTTTAACTAGGTCAACCGGTGGCCATGTCTTAGATCCATGCCATGAAGGATAAAATTGTTTTTTTCTAGAAGACTCAAATGTCTGGAGTCTTCATTGCATGTAAGTGAACATGGTTTTAGTGATATTTCTTAAAAGTACTATTCATTTTTTAATGTGTGAAAAATGTGTGCACCTTTCAACCACAATTACAATAACCAATAATTACAATTATTGCAGTATTAAAAATAAGTTGTCCTTAATGTAGTTTTTAATGGTAAAACAGGGGTTATTATATTATTTTAAGTGATTTTTTGACGAGCTAGAGTACTTGTGGACAAAATTAAGCTATTATGGAGCAATGTACCTATAAGACAGATGATAAGACCGATAAGTGATTGAATTCCCGATGAGTCAATAAGGCATCTGACTCTGAGCATATGTTTTAGTTTCTGTCTAATTGTGTGCTGTCTTACTGAGTTATTGTATTGAGTTGTTGTGTCCTTGAAATGCAAGTCCACATCATTGGCAGAGACTGTAGATTTAATTTTTAGCTGTTAAAGCGCCACTATTACTGTTGCTCATACTTTAGGTTTAGGAATTTGAACAAACCCTGTTTGCAACCCATTTGATTCCATGATGTTATTTGATTTTATCCATCAGGAAAACATTGGACCATGAAACGTTGGTGTTCCAGACCTGAATGAGTTTGCAGTCGATTGTGGAGGACAACACCCATCCTGAAACACCTCCAAAACACACTTTTGAGGAGGATTTTGATCAGGATGTGATAGCAAAAGATCAAATTCACCCTCCAGAATATCTCATCGTATTCCAATGGTAACATTTGTTTTTTAAAATATATTGTTGTCAAGATTTTGAAAGCCTGCAAACTACAAATTTGTAGACACTGTCAGGTGTTGCATTTTGTGTCTTTAATGCAATTATCAGTCAATTAAAGAGGCCATATTATGCCCCTTTACAAAATTTTGATTTTGTTGTCTATTAGAATAGGTTTAAATGTTCAAAACATACATTATTTTCACATATTTAACATTGTTGCAGCACCTCTCTTTCCAGTCTGTCAGTAACACTCTGTTTAGTTCCTGTCTATACTAAGCCCCTCCTTCCAAAAAGCTCATTGTGCTCTGATTGGTCAGCTGGACCAGTGTGTTGTGATTGGTCAGCCGCTTCAAGCGTGTTTTGGAAATGTCACAGCTCTTACCATAACTGCGAGTTTTAACACACTACTAACACAACTCAACCAGGCCTTGCCTCCTTTTTTTTTTTTGCGTATTCCTTGGGTGGGAATTATTTAAATGAGGAATATTGTGATGTGTACGTTCCCAGAAGAAAACACAAGACTACAGTGGAGGCATTTCAGGGAGTTCAGAAACAGTTCTTACTGATATAGAGGGAAACTCCCTTTGGAATGGATTTTGTGCTTTGTAACTTTGCAGATCTTTTCATGCTCAAACAGCAACATTACACACTAAAGAAAGTTGAAAATGTAAAAAAGCGTAATAGGTCCTCTTTAAAATTTAGTTTGAGGCCTTTTAAACATTATCCAAGCCCTTTTTTAAAAAACAAACCAGGTCTAGCCAAGATTAAGAGCAGGCAAGAGAAGACAAGGAAAGCAAGAAGTGATTCTTGTTCTTCTAGACTGCTTGATTTACTCTCTTTCGGACATTTTTATGGATGGCAGAAGGCACTCCCTCACTGCACGCTATAACAGCGCAGTAATTGCATCCACTGCATGTCCTCCAAAGTGCTCAATTACTCTTTCCTCATCTTCACCCGACCTGGAGGCGCACACAACAATAACCTTGTCATGAGCTGGCTGTTTAAATGTCTCGTATATATCTCTTTAACATCGCCCTTCTCCCACGTCAGCACAGAGCTCAGACCGCGAGAGCAGATGGGCATTTTAATAGCACACAAGAAGTTTTGGCGTGTGAATGCGGCTGTGTGTGTACGTCAGTTTGGCTTATTGAGTTTGAGAGGTTGTCAGTAACCTCATATTTGCAAGGAGGGTTGTTAACTTCAATTTGTAGCCTGTCTGATGCCGAATAATTAATAAGAGATATTAACGGTAGTTGACCAGAGCAAACCATCAGACATGCTTCTTGATTCATTGATGATATCATCACCTTTTTCATCTAATTTTTCAGAACAGTTCACCACTCAGCATGAATATGATTTTACTTTTGCACTCAGTAAATGTAATTACATTGTTTTCAGAACTGTTTTAGATGTTTTAGATATTGCAGTTTTATTGTATTTTTAATCAAATAAGAGCAGAAGAGGTTTTTTAATGCTTTAAAAAAAAAAAAAAAAAAAAAATTAATCTTACTGACTGATCTTATTGGGCATGATTCATCTGTGCACATTATTCTCCACCCCTTCAGCATCTGTCATACAGAGAGTACTATTCACCATCCAGTGAGCTCCTGATGGATAAATTCAAGCTTTTTCAACATTTATTCTCTGTGTAAACAATAACTGTACATATTTTTTATGGGTTGCTGGTGAACAGATGTTTTGTGTCATAGCTGTTACTATATTGTGTGTTTTAGCTTGGTCACTTTCAAATTATCATCCAGGACCAGAGGTGTATGGATACAACACAGTTAATGATGACATACAGGGAGGATTGATCGTCATCTCCACAATCCTCGAAAGTTGATAGGAATCTCTCTCAGTGTTCCTCTCATACTCTCTGTCTACCAGAAATCGTGCATCAAAACGTAAATCCATCCATGGGAACTGAGTAGAATGGCTGCAAGCTGCACGTGTAAAATATTAAGACCCCTTGACTAAATCTAATCCACATCTCCCTTTGCCTCACTTATCACTTTGTATGTGTGTGAAGAGCCAGTGGGGCTTTCTCCCTCCATCAGCAGCGTTCCTCTCTCAAAAGGCATCGTATCAACAAGATATATATATATATATATATATATAATATTTTAGTGCCAAAATTACATATTCACTTTAATCACTTTAATTGTGTGATTTGAATAATTCTCTGTATTGTTTTTTGTTTTGGTTTATTTTAAAAGTCAGTATCTGTATAGGTGCATCCTTTAAAGTCTTAGCTACAAAAAAAAGCTATTGATGTTTTCCAGCATTATTATCAAGGGGGGAAAAAATGGTATTTTAACAGCTGTTTATTGTCACAGATTTGAGAACAATACTTTTGAGAAATAAATAAACTATAATTCATGAAAGTGAAAAAAAATGGAAAGGCTAATGTAAAAAATCTCAAAAAATTGTTTTGGCCAACAGTAATTGTAAATTATTAATTGCATACTGCATAAAATTACAATGTATAAACCACACGTGATGATTTAAAGGTGCAGTGTGTAAATTTTAGCAGCATCTAGCGGTGAGGTTGTGAACTGCAACCAATGGCAGCTCACCCCTCCCTTTTAGGCAAAATAGAGACGCTACGGTGGCCGTCTGGCCGACTCAAGTCAAAGATGTCTTCGTCTGAGACAGCAAAGAGTACGTTTAGCCAGTCAAGCAATGAGGTTACTTACTTCTAACAAAGAACGGTCTCTGCTTCTAATAAACCAGATGACTACTACTACAATTTCTTCTTCGTGCTTATTCAACGTAGTGACGATGCAAGCTGCCTCTAAAAACACAAATGATTTAGAAGAAGAACAACATAGTAATGAAACGTGCTCTGTAGAGTGTTTGTCCGTTTAGGGCTGCTGTAGAAACATGCCGGCGCATAATGACGACTTGACATGGAGGGGGATCCACGGTGTATGAGATAGAAATGCCTCATTCTAAGGTAATAAAAACACAACGGTTTATTATGTAAGGTCACTGAAAACATAGTTATGTATATTATATTGCATTTCTGTCAATATCCTCCTAAAATTTTACACATTGTACCTTTAAATTAAGAACTGTTGTAACACTGCAAATGAAAATAAAACCTACCAGAAACAATAGATGAATTAAACATTATTTCACTCAGACTTGATATTTGTTAGCATATTGATGGTTTAGAATTAATGGTGTGTAGTCAGACCAGGATACTAGAAATGCTTTGCCAATAAGACTGAGCAGGCCTTTGCAGGAGCTAATCACACGCTGCGGCCATCATTGATTAGACCTCCTAGAAATCAGCATGATTGCACATCACCAATTAAAGAGATTTGAGAAGGGGAAAAAAAAAAAAAAAAAAGATGAACTGGCATATTTCTGCCTCTTGCATCCCTTAAGACTCTCCTCTGCTCATTCTCATCCTGTTTTCTCTTGTCTTTTCCACCTCTCTTTCGCTCTCTGAGCATGACTCTGCTGTTGTTGTTGTTGTGTCTGGTTTCAACCTGTTCCCCCTGTGCTAACATGCTAAGCTATTGTGCTCATTACAGTTGATTCAGATGTGTCTTGGCAGCACAGTAGTGGGTCAGCAGGCATTGGCGCGAGCGCAGATAGATGTTAATTAAAACGCACTTGGCATGGCCCGCTATCTGTCCGCTCCAATACGCAGCACATGTGGAGCAACAGAAACCTGCGGTGTGCAAGTGTGTACCATTTGGAGTTTTGATTGAGGACATAGAGACACTGGCCAGTGTAAACCAGAAGGCATTTAATGACTTGCAGGAGATAGAAATAATAATTGCTCCCCGACTGCACAACTTTATAAATTTTAATGTTGTATAATGTTATTTGGAATACGAGAGTTAGTTCTGATGTTGTTCTGAGTTGCTTCCCTGTCTGTGCATTGCTTACTTTGGTCACACACAAAACTTGATGCTTTTTTCAAAAAGAAATATACAAAAACTAACTAGCTTACTTTTGTCTTAAAAGCAATTATTGATATTCATTTCTTGCAAGTAGAACTGATGTATAAAGCTAAAGGAATGATGTGACAGGCTCAAATAATTTGAATCAGGCCTAAATAATAAATGAAACTATTAAATAAAAAGGTTTTTACATTTACGTTCCACTTTTCATGCATAACTTAAGATAAACATATTAAAAATAAATAAATATACCCTGACCCCAAACTTTTGAAAGGTAGTGTAAACGGTTGCCTGGATGTTGCTCTGTGGTACGGTGTTTCGAGTGCATTTAGTGTGTTCTTATGCAGTTGCTAGACATTCTTGATGGTTTCTAGGGTGTTGCTATTCAGTTGCTAAGCTGTTTTGAGTGTTTTTAGTGTGTTGTTATGCAGTCAGTAAACATTCTGGGTGGTTTCCAGGGTGTTGCTATGCAGTTGCTAAGCTGTTTTGAGAGTTTTTAGTGTGTTGTTATGCAGTCGCTAGACATTCTAGGTGGTTTCCAGGGTGTTGCTATGCAGTTACTATACTATTTTGAGTGTTTTAGTGTCTTGTTATGCAGTCTCTAGACATTCTGGGTTGTTTCCAGGGTGTTGCTAAGCTGTTATGAGTGTTTTTAGTGTGTTATGCAGTTGCTACTAGACATTCTGATTGGTTTCCAGGGTGTTGCTATGCAGTTGCTAAGCTGTTTTGAGTGTTTTCAGTGTGTTGTTATGCAGTCACTAGACATTCGGGGTGGTTTCCAGGGTGTTGCTATGCAGTTGCTAATTTGTTTTCAGTGTTTTCAGTGTGGTGTTATGCAGTCGCTAGACATTCGGTGTTGCTTTGCTGCGGCTAGTGATTGATAAGGTGTTCTGGGTAGCTTTAAATGTGTTTCTATGCATTTAGTTGCCAGGATGGTGCTATGCAGTTGCTTAAGTTTTCTAAGTGGCTTTTATTAGTGTGTTGCTATGCAGTTGCTTGAATGGACGTTTCTAGGCTGTTTTGGGTGGTTTCTTACTGGCCTGAGTCAAAAGAGCCCAGCCCAAGACTTGAGTCCTTTCTTCAAGCACCAATAAAGAAAGAATTCATACTGATAATCTTTTAGTTCTGCAGTATACAACCACTTTCTGTCCTGTTTACATTATCTTTTCTTGTAAACAACAGCAGGAATGGATTATCTGATTCGATCTCTTTGTGAGTCAGATATGAGGAAACAGAAAATTCAATTAGATCATCCCTAACCAAACAGATGAGCGCTGCGTTTAATTTCTATAACATGTAGGATGTCCACCAGCTGTCACTGAGTCAGTCTGAAATTAAACAGTGACAGGTTATCTGAGATAACAAGCCTGTTTGACAGATACATGGCATTTGACCAAACATCCACATCTGTGACAAAAATATGAATTTATTTGATGAGATGAAATGATAATGTGTACTGCTCTGTACTTGAGGTTTCTGTTTATGTACTTAATATTTTCTATGTTTGTTAATTAATTTGTTTGTTTTCTTTCTTTGCAGTGTTACAATTTTTTTTCCCACTACGAATAATGCATACCAACTTTAACAATATAACCTGGAGACCTGAGAGAAACGGGGTCTAATGCTGCACTGGATTCAACACACACACACACACAAATGAAATTTTCAACTTCCTGCTTGGAAAAGTGCAATAGAATGCCCAGTTATGTGGGCTTCCAACCCGTGCAGAAATCCACAAACCAGTGATTTGTTGGAGTCCAGACTTTGCAAATGTTCACTGAAACAGGTGTGTGACACTCTATGATCCTCTGTCTTGTACACCTGCAGAACAGATTATCATGTTTATCCAATTTTAAGTAGGAATTTCCCACAACCGATGCGTTAGAGAAACAACAACAACAAAAAAAACGCTTTAGTGGAATCAAAATTTAAACCACTGTTCAAAAGTTTGGGGTCAGTATATATTTTAAATAAATTAATATAGCATTTAATTGATCAAAAGTGAGAGTAAAGTAATTTTCGGCCCCCAGTCGTTTGAACAGTATATTATTATATTATATTAAAAAGTCTTAATTTCTAATCAAATGCAATAGCTTGTTTTTCCTCAGCTCTCTTTTGCAGATGTCAGTTTGACTTCAAATGCTGTTGAAAAATATTAATAAGTAGCCAATTACCTATTTAGGTATTGTTTTAGCAAACTTTTCACAATTCCAAATGGTAAAAATCAAGTATCACTTAACATTCTTCCGTTGAATGTTTCTCTCATAAATGCCAAACAAGAATCAGTGCATAGCCTCCAAATAATTGTAGATCACAGAGATTGTCCATACTGAATCTACATTCATGTCGTGCCAGTTTGCGGTGGAAGATCTCTTCACATTAGCTTACAGAACTAGCAGTGTCCTGGTCAAGGGCTCTCCCAAGGACAGCTGTTAGTTGAGAGCCTGTTGATGAAAGGATGCTGTGATTGAAAATTGTACCTCAGATTGCTGCACACTTGGGCGTGGGGAGACTGAAAGACTCTCGATCTGCCCTGTTGAGCTCACCCTGTGGACTCGTGTGTACGAATGTGGAATTATGAGATAGGAGATCAGTAGCATTTTATTTTGGAGGAAACATTAGAGAGGACATGTCTGCACCCCAAAATAAATAACATGGGAGACTTAACATTGGTAGCCAACCTTGAACACCATTCTGTCAATAATTGTGCAATAACAGAGGGATACACATTAGCAACATGCCTTGCTGCGTGAACTGACTAGCCGAACAGTTGTAGCACCATGCTCATTTTCAGTTTTATAGAGAAGTTCTATTTGTTTTTGCATGTGGAAGGCATATGAGTGAAGGAGAATGTTCGGATTTCTTTGCTCTAATACTAGGACTTTTTAGTACACTTTTACTTTGCTCTGCTGCTAGAACTATAGGACGCTATGTAAAATATACAATACGTTGACTTTTAAAATCATAAAATGATCCTATGATGGGAACCCCTAAAAGGTTCTATATATTAAGCACCTGACAGAACCCTTTAAGGTTCTATATAGAATCTTTTCTTCTAAGAGTGAGTTAAAGGATGCGTAGGTAATTTTCAGAGAGGCTAGCAATAGCGAGCTAGCTTTGAAAGCATAAGATCCCAACCTCCCTTCAAAACGCGCTGTACAAAGCCACACCTCCTCCAAAACACATGAACGAGTACAGCAAGGAGCAAACAAAACTGTCACAAGAGCATTGAACTACCTCATGTCTCAAAGCACATAACATTTAATGAACGTAAACAACTTAAAGAGCACTGACCTGTACCACCTGACTGCTGCAGATTCATTTTGGCATTGATAGTGTTGCCATTGTAACTCGAGTCACAAACCACTCTATAATGTCACGGGTTTTCATTTTTTCCAAATTACGGTAGTTATGGTGTGAATGCAGCATAAGCTCCTTATTTTGGTTCAAGAGGGACTGTAAAAGTTGGCTGCTGTTTTGGTGCTTGGTGACTAACGTCTGTCTAGCTCTGTATAGCATGAAACACGCTCATGACCGAAAGCAATGATTGGACAAACATTTTATGGTCCTACACCTTTCACAGACGATATATATACATTTAAATACATTTAGCCCTCTTAACTTAGTGATTGCTATCAGGATGTGAAGAAACTTTCAACAACAAAAAATGTTTCTGGAACATCCTATCCTAAGCCTATCCTGCTTTTAATTTGATTAAATGGCATATCATAATCAATTCAATACAAATTAAAGGAGGTGTTAACGCGACACCATTTTCAACTAAAAAGTGATAACTTTTAATCCATTTTGGCCATTCATTTACATGACAAGTGTGTTTTGGGGGCCTGAAAATTCAAACTTTTGAAAACAGATTTCAAAGGGCAAGTTTTTGAAAAAATCATCTCTGTGTAAACTACAAAAATGGAAATTTGTGAAAGCGGTGATGCTATGCACACGCGTATTACATTTTCAGTCTATAGGCACGTAGACATCGCAACTACTGGCCTGGCATGCAAAATAGTGTTTTTAGTCATTTTCGCAGATCTGTGTGAACGGGGGTCGTTTTCGCGAAACTTTTCAAAAAAGCAAAGGAAGAACTTTTCCGTTTTTAGTACATCGTTGTCATGTAAACATACTCTAAATCTGTTGACAACTAGTAGACTCGCTGTCTATTCTGTTGTATGAAGTAAAAGTCACTCGTCTTCATGCAGATGTGTTTTGTTGACGTTTGCAACACAGAGCAAATGTATAATATTTTTCTCATTGTTTATCATACCACTTTTGTCAGATAGATGCAATTTTCTCTCAAATGCACCAGCAGTCCATCTCAGCACTTAAGCTTTTGTTTGGCCACACTCATTGTTGGAAGGAAACGTTGAGAGCTTTCACCTTAATTTACTGAACATCTGAATAGATGGTTGGGAATGTAGATGAATGGATGAAAGTTGGTGAGCGTTTTGTCGCTCAGCGTTTCAGTTAAAGTGAACGGAAGTCTTTTGAATTATCATTGCAGTCCCTTGTGCTTATTTAGAAATATTTTTTCATTTATTGTTTCTGAGACACATTTAATTTCCCTGTGCAGGAATATTGTACTACTGAGACAACCTTATTTGTGAGTTGAATATGCTGTCTTTATCATTCTTTGCTTTATAACATTCGTGTCTCTTGTCAAATCTCTGGTTATTCTGACTGCACAGCATGACATTATATATTAAACGGCACAAAACACAATGTTCCTGATGTGCTCATTTGATTAGAAGAGAGAGCGATGTTATCTGCCTATTTTAGCATTGTAAATAATTGAAACATCATCGTTTTTGAACAGTTGTGTTTACATAAGGGCTGAAATAATGTGAATAGGAGAAAGCAAGGATTTTACAGTTTTGCTCATTGACTATTTTGTAGACTCAAACATCTTTGACATGTCCTGCAGTCATTACCCATGTCAATTAAATGTATAACTTAATTGAGTAAGCTAGAACTGCACAAAGGGCAATGTTATATTCATACCACCTTGGCTGTACAACAGCAAATAATGTGCATTTTTGTGTATTTTACTGGTAACACTTTACAATAAGGTTCATTAGTTAACATTAGTTAACTACATTAGTTAACATGAACTAATAATGAACTATGATATGGCCAGCAGCCATATCACCCTGTAGCCCAAGACTGGTTGCCCACTGAAGCTAAGCAGGGCTGAGCCTGGTTGGTAACTGGATGGGAGACCTCCTGGGAAAACTAGGTTGCTGCTGGAAGAGGTGTTAGTGAGGCCAGCAGGGGGTGCTCACCCTGTGGTCTGTGTGGGTCCTAACACCCCAGTATAGTGATGGGGACACTATATTGTCAAAAAGCACCGTCTTTCAGATGAGACGTTAAACCGAGGTCCCGACTCTCTGTGGTTGTTAAAAATCCCAGGATGTCCTTCGAAAAGAGTAGGGGTGTTACCCCGACATCCTGGCCAAATTTGGCCAGGATCATGGCCTCCTAATCGTCCCCATACACTGATTGGCTTCATCACTCTGTCTCCTCTCCACCAAAAAGCTGGTGTGTGGTGAGCGTTCTGGCGCAATATGGCTGCCATCACATCATCCAGGTGGATGCTGCACATTGGTGGTGGTTGAGGAGATTCCCCCTTCTGTATGTAAAGCGCTTTGAGTACCCAGAAAAGTGCTATATAAATGTAAGGAATTATTATTATTATTATTAACTGCACTTATACAGCATTTATTAATCTTTGTTAATGTTAATTTCAACATTTACTAATACATTATTAAAAACTTGTTAACATTAGTTAATGCACTGTGAACTAACATGAACAAACAATGAACAACTGTATTTTCATTAACTAATGCTAACGAAGATTAGTAAATACAGTAACACATGTATTGCTCATGGTTAGTTCATGTTAGTTAATACATTAACTAATGAACCTTATTGTAAAGTGTTACCATTTTACTTGTGCATGTAGTGGACTCGTCCTCAGATTATGAAGGACAGACTTCAATAGTGCCGTTAGACTGTATGTAAACACACCAAGACAATCAAGCTGATATGGGAAATACATATTTTAATAAACTTCACAAAACAAAAAGAGATGTTTTTTTCTATATTGAGTCTCTTGAGTCTATTATGATAGCAACAAATAAATAAAATTGCTTTGTCAATGTCCATTTTTCGCTTCTTTTATCATTTTAACAGTTTTGTTGTTTGACAAGTGCATAACAAAGTATCTAATCTAGATGTATAAGAGTAAAAATGAATAAAAAAAAAAAGTCACTTTAAAATACAAATGTGCCATTGTTACCTCAAGGAGCCATTTCTACCTGATACTTAAAAATTACTTTTATCGAGTATAATATAACCCAGGGTAGCCAGGTTTCTATTTGATATGTTAATTTATTTGTTAATTTAGATGTTACCATGGAATTTATTTTTAGGTTTACTGACTTACAGTATTGACATCAGTTTTGGATGAGTATTTTTAACTCTGTTAAAGCTCTACTGTAGTTTATTAGCCTCCTTGTCTAAATGCATATATAGAGGTCAGCATAGGAGTTACTTTTCAAGAATTGAATCAAAAGCAACTGTACTGGATTTTTTTGCTTTCTCACGTGTCTTATGATGGGGAATCCCTGGCATTTAAAGACATTTAAACACTGGGACTTGCAGACGCAGAAGGAATTGCCTCCCTGAAGGTGTGAATTGGGATGAAAATGCCAGGTTTAAGATGTTACAGTGTACAGATGTTTGTGAGTAGCTGACAAATTGGCTCAACATTACCTCTTTTGAACTACCAGTCTGGTCTAAGATCTATACACTACTGTCGTCAAATGTGTGACCCTTCTTAAATGGCAGGGACTCCCCGCTATCAGATAGCTGGAAAAGTCATTGAAAGGAGGGGCATGCACTTCTCAGCAAATGCCAAACAAAGTCCACTAGAGTCCATACTAATGGACTTTGTTTATGGTTTGTTTTTATAATCTTTTTCAAGCTTGAGTTTTGATTTTGGGCTTGGTTTATCCTTTTAAAGCTGGTAAGATTAAAAAAGAGAGCGCAATTAATACTTTCAAAGATGGGACACAGGGACCCTAGGCTATCGTCATCTGTCATCTCTTCAGAATAGCTGAGTGGTTTGCGATTGTAGCTCTGTGTAGCTTTGTTCTGAATCTCTATCTTACTATCATTCTTTGTCATTTAAACTGCTAAATATAACACCATGTATTTGATATTTTCTATCACGTTATTCTGAGACCACTAGCTTTTAGTGTAAATCGCTATTGTTAGCACAATGTGTTAGCATTTCGCTAGCCTGTTAACTGTCATTTGTGTTTACCATCTCTTTTCTCTCTTGTGCTCCATCTTTTACCAGTCCATCATCAAACAACTGTGGTAGGGTGGAATCAGTCAACAAACAAAGTGAGTCATGGCATCTTCTTCTGTTATTGTTGCTTGCACTGCTTCTCACAAGCTTACGGTAGCCTTCTCTGTTAGCGGTGAGGGATTTACGTGTGATAAATGCAGGGAAATAGTTAGGCTGACAGAGAAGATTTCAAAATTAGAGACGTGCATCCAAACTTTAATCAAGGGTGTAATATTATTAATGCAGGAAATATTAATTTAAATATATTAATTTAATTATTTCATACATAACATATAACCAAAAAACCTACACTTTTAAAAATATAGGATCCAAAATGTAGTTTTCACAGTGATGAACCATTTTTGGTTCCACAAAGAACCTTTCAGTAAACAGTTCTTAAAATAACAATTTTTTCTTAGTTTGAAGAACATTCTGAAAATCTAAAAATCCTTTTATGGAATGGAAAGTTTCCACGGATGTTAAAGGTCCTTCATTATGGAAGCTTGTTTCTGCCACTGAATAAAAAAAGATAATTGCGTCTTTGTATCTCACAATTCAAACTTTTATCTCGCTTTTGTGACTTTTTTCTCAGAATTGTGATATAAACTCGCAGTTGTGAGTTATAAATCAGAATTGCGAGATATAAACTTAAAAAAAAAAAAAGAGAGAGAAAAAAGTCTGAATTTCGAGTTTATATCTCGCAATTCTGACTTTATAAATCGCAAATGTGAGTTTATATCTCACAATTCTGACTTCATAAAAGTCAATTTATCTTTTAAATTGTTTTATCCCTTGTCGGAAACAAGCTTCCATACTTCATGGAACCATTATTGCCAATAAAGAACCTTTACTTTTAAGAGTATATAGATATAATAAGCATATTTTAATTCAGAGACATCAGAACTTCAGGAAACAGAAGAAAAATATCCATCCAAGACATTTGTGCCTATACTTTCTTATGGGGTGAAATGATCCAATCTCTTTTTCTCTGACAGAGAGAGAATCTATCCAGCATGTGCAGAGTATCATGATTACACGTTATATTTTCCCTCTTACAATAGTCCTCGTTTTCAATCTCCCTCTATGATGTGTGAACATCAACCAAGACAGCTTGTGTTCTCGTGTGCACCGGGACATATCAACAGGCCAAATCTGAGCAAACAAACAGCAAAAGTGTGGTTCAATTCCACACTTTTTCATTTTTTTAACATTTCTCTAAAATCTTTTAGATATGCAGTGAAGAGATAGCTTAGATATGCAGTGCACTGTTTGATGCCATAACACTGTTAAATTTCAGCCTTGTACCCTTGGATTTTAAACTCTTGTCAGATGTTCAGGTATGTGAAATATATGCTTTAGTAGGAAGGAACACATATTAAATCAGGTAGACAGGTGTGAGCTAACGTGCATTATATTTTAAGGTTATAACCTCTGACTTCATGCGTCATTGAGATAGATCCTTGTGCCGCACTGACCCGAGGAATATATCAATACATTATTGAGTAGCTCATTAACCTAAAGTTCAACCCAGCCACTGTTCTATGAAATACATCATAAGAATGCAAACTACGTTGTATATTTTCACACTGTTTGGCCTGTTTATTGTGTCTATAAGGGGATGAGGATTTTAGGTCCATAAAAGGACATCAGTTCAGGAGCAAAGCAAATAGTCCTACATGGACTAAAAGCCACAATTTTGTTTTTGTCGCATAGCTCAAATACTGTTCTGTAGTTTATTAGTGTTTATTCGAGATCTTATAAATTCATTCATTAATTCCAATGAATTAGGCTATTCCCAATTAATTAAGATAAAGCACAGAGATTTTCAGGAATAGAAATTCCACCAAAGATTTTATTTTTTACCCCTTAGGAAAAGGTCACAGAGATACGGATGAGCAGCTTCCGTCAGACTGATGTTATTGTGCTAGTGTTATTAAATGCACAGATGCATTGCATTTTAATCTTTAAAATTCACAACAGATGCCATGAATCATGCTACACTGCTAAAAAAAAAAAAAAGTATATTTTTGCGAAATTCTAAATAAAAATTATGTTTTATAAGAAAATACTATTTCAGTTTTTCTACTTCAATGTTTCACATGTGTTACTTGCCGTTTCTTTGTAATTTTTTGTGAAATTTACTAGCAATTTCTGAGGGAACAATTTTTCTACACCAAATTTTTTTCGATGTTCTTAAGACTCCTTATTCAAATAATTTTTTAAAGGATTAGTTCACTTCAGAATTAAAATTTCCAGGATTTTTCTCCATATAGTGGACTTCACTGGGGTACAATGGGTTGAAGGTCCAAATTGCAGTTTCAGTGCAGCTTCAAAGAGCTCTACACGATCCTAGCCAAGGAATAAGAGACTTATCTAACAAAACGATCGGTTATTTTCTAAAAAAATTAAAAAAAAAATATATATATACTTTTTAGCCACAAATACTCATCTTGCACTAGCTCTGCGATGCGCCATGCATTATGTAATCACGTTGGAAAGGTCACGCATGATGTAGGCGGAAGTACCACGGTAGGACGAAAAACTTCATCTCATTTTCTTCTCCAACTTCAAAATCGTCCGACATCATTGTTTTACCTTTTTTTTCTTTTCTTTTGTAAAGGGTGCTTGATTTAGTCTTTGCACATTCGCTTTGTAGACACTGGATCGGTACTTCCGCCTACATCACGTGTGACCTTTCCAACATGATTACATCATGCGTGGCGCATCGCAGAGCTAGTGCAATATGAGCATTTATGGTTAAAAAAATACTTTTTTTTTTTTTTTTTTTTTTTTTTTTTTTTTTAGAAAATGACCGATCGCTTCGCTAGATAAGACCCTTATTCCTCGTCTGGGATCGTGTAGAGCCCTTTGAAGCTGCAACGAAACTGCAATTTGGACCTTCAACCCGTTGTACCCCAGTGAAGTCCACTATATGGAGAAAAATCCTGGAATGTTTTCCTCGAAAACCTTTATTTCTTTTCAACTGAAGAAAGAAAGACATAAACATCTTGGATGACATGGGGGTGAGTAAATTATCAGGAAAGTTTAATTCTAAAGTAAACTAATCCTTTAAGGGATAGTTCAACCAAGAATCAATTATAGTCTTCTGTCTTATGCAGAACACAACAGAAGATATTTCTAAATATGTTTCCGCAAACAATGCCATAGAAGAACAATTTTTGGCTCCAATGTTCAAATATTTTGTGTTCACAGAAGAAATAAAGTCATACAGGTTTGGAACGACATGAGGGTGAGTAAATGATGACAGAATTGTTATTTTTCAGTGAACTATCCCTTTAATCCCTTTAACCATTTTGTAAAATGCCCATTGTTTTATTTTTTCCCATTTGTTCTTGCTTGCTTTCAGAGCACAACAGAAACGGCAGAGCAAGCCTGGACATATGGCAGTTTCTCAGTCGTCTCCACCTCCATCACTCTATTCGCCTTGTGTTTGACGATGTGTTAACACATGATCTCCGGTGCCATGGCATCATCTGACCTTTCCTTTTTGTACATGCCCAGGATTGTCCTCATTTTAAAAGGTCCCTCGATGTTGACTTTAGGTGTTCAGTGCAGCGTCAAAGAATTATTGAGACTCCTGATTCATCAATATGTTTACAGTCAATGAGGGGCTGTATTAGTTAACGGCCGGCCATCGCTCTACATAATTACCTCTGGATGACGAGTTAAATAAAACAACCAAATTAGCATTGGATATTTCCACCTGATTTTTTAAGCAAGAACAACGTAAGAGGAAGTATGGCTGTCAGGGTTTTGACAGTCCAGACCTCTTTTAGCCTGTAATATTCAGTAGAATGAGTAATACACCCAATGTGAACCATTTATTTCACTGCAAAAATGTCAAACATCCTCACCCAAACACTGTATATTTATGATTCTGGCCTTCAGGCTGAGTTACAGGCTATCTTGGGCTACCACCAGCTCAGGTTTTTGTGTTACCTAAGTTGTTGCTTTTGAAATACTGCCACAGCAACAGAATTGCCTTTGTGACTAATGACTGACTGGAAAGAAAGAAGTTGCAAACATGTTAGCCGAAATTCCAAGGCTCCTTTTTTGTCTTTGTTCTATAATGGTTTCTCTCAGCCCTCTTACAGGCGAGCATAAAATCTAGGCTCTTTTTGATACTGTTGTGGTGTTTTCTCAGAGGACCTGTGTGGCATTTAGCTTCTGTTTCTTTTGCAGCGAGTTTTAAATAAGCAAATCACAGTGCGACAAATCCACACAGATATCCAGTCTTTTGTCTCAACCAGTCATTTTAATAGGATGACTCTTCTTCAGTGAATTTTCCCCCCGTTAACAGGATTCAACAAATCTTGAGAGCACTATGGAGAGAGTTAAACTCTCAAGGGATGGTGTGAAGCTGTGAATTTGGAGGAGTTTCAACTGGAGCAGATGTGCAAGGACTAATGTGCGTTATTGATGGTTGGATTTTCCCTCTCCGCTGCTCTTCTGTTTTGGTAGGTTGTTTCCTAAATCCTCACTCAGTTGTTTTCTCACTTACTGCCTTTCCATTTTCTTTTCTACTCTGTCGCCCCTTTGCAGTTCCCGTTTTTTACTCCCACACTCCCTCGAAGTGTCACCTATGCCTCTCACCTCCCGTGTTATCATTAATAGTGGCATATCTATATTTGTTTGCCCTGATAAATTTTCCCTCTGAGGAACTGAATTAAAATCTCAAGCTTTCAGTTTAATTTTATCTTGTAGCTCTGGGCTCTAGGCTAAGCTGTTGCTTGCACATAGTATGATGTCTCCATCACAACGTAAACAAAACATAGATGTGAAATGGGCGCATAAGCCCCATGGAGATATGGTAAATACCAGAGAAAAACATCTTGGTAATCCTTGCCCTAAGTGTCGCTTTCTGGCATTGTCTCACATCTTTGACAGAGGCCTGACTGCCTGTGTGTGTGTGTGTGTGTGTGTGTGTGTGTGTGTGTGGTGTGAACTTTTGATATATATTTTTTCCTAAGAAACTATATAATAGATATGAATACAGTTTTTAATCTCTCAAGATATTTGATGTGTAAATAGTCCAACAAATTTTGTAATCTGATATTGCTATCAATTGAAATTTTTTACCTAGTGTCCTTTAGTCTCAGGTCACGGCCACGGACTGTTGGCTTAAAGGGATAGTTCACCCAAAAATGAAAATTCTGTCATTTACTCACCCTCAAGTTGTTCCAAACCTGTATGAATTTCTTTGTTCTGTTGAACACAAAGGAAGATATTTTGAAGAAAGTTTGTAACCAGGCCACTTTGGGGCACCGTTGACTTCCATAGTAGGAAAAATAAATACTATGGAAGTCAATGGTGCCCCAGAAGCTGCTGTGATGCCAAACCCCCTCATGGAAGAAGAAAGCTGTCACAATGAGAGGACCAACTAAACGCTGGATTTTCAAAAGTATGTGAAATTCACGGCATAGAGTCTTCAGTCTAAAGGTCTGGTTACGTTTAAGGGTGTTTTCACACCAGAGCGTTTGTTCCGGAACGTGGTGCGTTTTCTCCCTTGGTTCGGTTCGTTTAAGCATATGTGAACACGGCAATCGCCTGAACGAGGTGGTCTCGGCCTGATTGCAAACAAACTCTGGGGCGGTTCACTTGTGGTGTGAAAGCAATCCAACCCAACAGACCAAAAGATATCATATTTCATAACGGGAAATGTGTTATAAAAAATGCAGCAGTGTCTGATTCTGTGAGTGAGCACATTAGTTACTGCAGTTAAAAACCAAAGAGCACCTTTTCGTCTTAAAATGTTGTTTCAAGAATGTGGTCCCGACAAAGCCTTGATTCCCGCTCTGCTGCATTGTAACATTCGTATAGTGTTTGTGTCTCGACACAGTTAGTCTATTAGACAGTGCTGGGAGATACAGAGAGATCGCGCTTGAATTAATACGAATGTTGTATATAATTTAACAGTGGGAATGACGGCTACATATTTGTATAGTGTTTGCATGTGTCTCGACAGTTAAAAAAAGCCACAATAAGCTCATGAAGTGAACTTGTCAATAATCTTGATGGATGATGCAGAGGAAACTCTGACCTAAAAGAGGACAGTTGTACACGCATGTGACTTGCATAAACACATTTTGGTACGCTTTGAAATATTGCCTTGTGAAAGCGAACCGGACAAAGAAGAAAAGGCAACATTGTAACAAATTAAGTCCCTGTTTCAGAACAATGCAATCGATCTACAGGTGTTAAAAAACACCCTAAGTGTCCCTCTCAAAGTTACATATAAGACAATAGAACGGTGCAGGTATGACGTCAGAACCCGGAAGTCTAATTCACCGCTGGTTCCTTCGAGATTTTCCTATGGGGTTTTATAATGGATTTATTCAATTTATGAGTAAAATAAAGCCTGTGGTAAACATAACTTGACTATACTTTGGCGTTTTGTTCTACAATGTACACTGTACACACTCACACCCCAAGCTGTCTTATTTAGTTACTTATTAAAAACTTACATTATAAAAATTAACATAACTGTGCGTTTTTGCTATGGGTGTGTAATTTACGTTGTAGAACAAAACATCAAAGTATAGTCAAGTTATGTTTACCACAGTCTTTATTTTACACATAAATCGAAAAACCTCATAGGAAAAAAATATGATATAGTACTATTTCTGCAGAAAAGAAATGTCATACTATGCAATTTCTTTTCTGCAGAAATAGTGGTATATCAGCATGCTATTCTAAACATAGTTATGGTTATTTCACATAGTATTTATAAAAACCCAGCAAACACAGAATGTTGCTACAACATTGTGACAACATGCTGAAATGGTTGACATTATTGTCTGAAGGTTGTCACAGTGATTTTTTTTTACGACGGTTCTGAACCATAAATTAAAATTGTACTTGGGTTGTATGGACAACCACTACACAACATGTAGGCTGCACATCATGGTGCTGAACTGAGGCGCTTCTGACATTAGGTATAAATGTAATATGTTTGTAGGGTCACTGGATAGAAGCACTATAGGAATACTTGACATTATTACCTTTCTAGTCATGTGATGTCAGCTGAACATGTAGAATAAAACAGCTACAAGTAGTGTAAAACTATATATTACTTTCTTCTTACCCAGATCCAACAACCATCAGGAAAAACTATAAAGGACATAAGACTCTATGAATGTTCTTTTTTAAATATAGGCCTATCAAAAGGCTGTGGAACCTTTTGAACTGTCTTATATTTGTACTATTTTATGCCTGTCACCAAAAAGGTTGTATATTTCACGTTTCAATAAAAAACAGCTTTTTCTATAAGGCTGTGACTGGACTCTTCATCTCATGTTTGTAAATATAATTTTAATGCTATTTATCAACATACTGTTCATTACTTACGTGTAAAACTTTTTAATTAGCAAATGACTAAGTTTAATTACAAAATTACTGAGTGCACCTTTAAGTAGATAGGCTACATGATGTGTCTCCCCCTGCGCAGTTGCAATGGTTTGCTCCACACCAGCGCTGTTTATACTGTTGAACCGCTGCTTCACCCAGTCACTGCGCCGCTGACAGCTCCTCCTCACTCACTAGCTCTTGTTGCTCTTTCAACATTTTTACTCTCTGACATTTTCACCGGTGAGTACTTTCTTTTAATTTTCTCTTTTCTTCATCTTTACCTCTTTTCTACGTCCTCTTTTGATTTGAGAAGTGCTTGAATTTTGTTCTTCTTCTGAATTCAACTGACAGCCGGTTTTTAACGTTTTACCTTCTTGAGAGGGGGAACGTCAGGTTTTGGTTAACTTTGGTTAACATTAATCAACTCTTGAGTGTATTCGTTTCTTTATTTTGTACAATATCCTGTATAGGAGCAAGTGCTGGACACGATTTTGTTTTGCTTTTGAATATTTTTTTTTTTCTTTCGTTCTTTGTATTTATCAGTTGGACGTTTACATGCTGTTCCTGACGAATTACTTCAATGAGAACATTTTTCTTATTTTTTTATTTTCTCAGTTTTGAGAGAACAGTTATGTTTCAAATTTGTGGAGCGATTTTTTTTTTTTTTTTTTTTTTTAAATAGATCAAAATTATATATTTTTTCTGTGTGGACTGATGTGATGTCAGTGTGTTTTGGAGCGCGTGTCAATGCAGCGCGCGACTCCTCCACTGCAGATCTCTGCGAACATTTAAACACGTCTGGACTGTTGAATAACACCCCCTACACCTGCTATTCTACAGCAGTTATCCATGTTATTCTACCGCAGATGTGGACATGCTGCGCAAATACGTTGACTTGATTTAATTTATTGAGGTCTGTTTTCCAGGGACATTCCATGAAATGTGTGCTTTTTCCCTTTTAAAAAAGCTGATAAAAGTAAATGTCTTTTCCCAAGATCTGTCTGTTTTTTAAGTTGTTCATGTATGCTGGTATAAACTTTAATTACTGAATGCTTTTATAAAAGTGACATATTTTAAGTTTTTATGCTGATATTTCTACAAATATTCAGTGTTACATTTATATAGCCTATAAAAGAATATGGGGAAACTAGCTGGTCTGGATTTTGTTGATGTGTTAGGAAAATGCATATACTGTAATAACGCATATTAAAAGGTGGTGTCATTGTTAAAGACATGGTTTACATATATTAGCAGTAGGGACACCAAAGACACCCTATTTGTGGAATGACCCTTCAAGCATGTTGTGAAATTGCTTCTGTGGTTTTCTGGCTGTGTCTCAAAACATAGTGAGCTGTCTACATAGGCAGCATTTTGGGGCATCATAGGCATGTGCAGCAGTGCACAGCTGACTGGAAACATACTATACGATCCCAAAAATGTAGTCTAGACAGGCCACCTTGTTTTACCTTGTACAAGATTCTTGCAAGTCAGCTGTAGCTTTTTAATTGCATCTAATTACAAGTGCAACAGTTTGATCTGTAGAAGATGTAACTGGATTGATAAAGATTTGTGATGTGCAACGACTTGATTTGAAATGCAATGTCCCTGAACTAAAATAAAAATATGTATATATTCAGAACTAAGGTATGTTTGTTTGTCATGTTCGGCCTAAAGGAGCATAACTAAACACTTGTAAAAATGTGATAGACGTATGATAGAGAACAAAAAATGTTGAGGATATAAGTCATATTTCTGCCCACGCTGCCACTTCAGCTGCCACAAGACTTTATTTGGAGGTCCATTATTGCATGAATCCAGGTTTGTTTGTTTTTTTTTTTGTAGGGTTTTTTTTTTTTTTTTTTTTGCCACACGGTTTAGTATTTAAAAAAAAAAGCATATGGTTTGACCTTCCAAACACAGTGAAGCACTTTAAGCCATTTGTTCACTTTTTTCTACAGTAATGCTTTGTATTGCTCATGACTTCCTATTGATGCACTTCTATTTTTGTTTATAATAGAGTCCTTTAAACACTTTTATATGTATGTTGTCATGGCATTATAGGAATATTCCGGGTTATGCACAAGTTAACGTCTTTGTCATTAAGTTGTAAATAACAGAATATTCCTTTAAGGCAGAGATGTGAGCGTGTAGTTTTTTTTTGGGGGGGGTGATTTTTGTTGGTTTGGTTGGTCCATTATGGACTTTCTCTGCTTGAACTGCCGTTTAGTTTATCTAGGGCATTAGTTGCTTACCTCAAGGACAGCCAACTCAAGTTGACTACTTACAGGTACTGAATTCAAATAACAGAGAGAAGCGCCAGCACGAAAAATGAGGCTTTAATAAAATGAGTTCATGCCTTCAATTTAAATTAAAGCCTACACATTAAGACAAAATTCACAGAGTTTAAATGTTTGAAATATAGTAAAATATGTTTGTGTGTGTGTGTGTGTGTGTGTGTGTGTATATATATATATATATACACTATTTAGATTTTTATCCACAGCAGCTTATTCAAAATAGTAGAAGTGATGAATCCAGGGAGAAAATAATGCAAAAAGCACTAGTACCAATTTTTAACAATTTACTGATTAGTGATTTATTCAGAAACTTCACATTTGTGTGTGTTCACACTTGTCAGAAGGTGGTCTTCTATTGCTATTAATTATTTCTCAAATTCTAGAAATGTACTTTATATTGTTAAGGTCATATGCTTTGTCTTGTGACTATACCCAATGTTTAAGATACTAAATAACCCTGCTTTAAGTAGTTAGCAGCACCACTGATGGGACATTGACATAGCAGTTGTATATATTTGGATTAGCTTGCAGCTTTGTAGTGAAAAGTTCAGATTTTATTAGTCATTATACATTTTTCTTCCATCAAAAGCCAGTGGCAAAAATTACTTTAAGCCAGCTAAATGTCAGGAATATTAAAGTCTCATGGGTTTTTTTTATGTTTTCAAACTTTTTCACATTCTGGCCGTACTCATATTTTTGAAATATCAAAAATTAAAAAAAGATTATCAGACTAATTAATTAGTTCTGTCAAATCAAAAATCAAGCACATAATGTATTAGAAATTTAGATTACATGTACATGAAAGTTTTATGAGTAAATTGGCAGTTGTGCTGGTAACACACTCTAGGTCTCTGTGATGTGTAATGAATTCAGTCAGCCAGTCAGAGGAAATCACAACCTCGTTATTTCACCCACATAAACCAACACACACACACACACACACACACACACCCCATAGTGCTCCTGTAGTTGTATGTGGATGTAAACCATTACTGCCAGTACCGTTTTCCTATCACATTGTAAAAAATGCATGTAATTTTAACAGAAAAAGAAAGCAAAAATGCTACAGTAAAAACCTGTTAACTACTTATGTTACCATATATATTGGGGGGTGCTGTTATATTGTAAAAAACAATACATGTCATTTTGCTGTAAAATGTTGTATATATAATCTATTATACATAATTTAAGGGGAAAGTGTATTTAACAAGGCATTGTTTTATGTATGCTTTTATGGTAAAATAGTGTTAAAATGTTGTTGTTGTGTTAGAATTAATGTAAAAAAAATAATTGTGTTCTAATTTCCCTGCATGAAACATCACTTTTGTTTGGGTTTTATTTAAAAAGATTTACTTATGATAAATTGGCTATACATTTGAGTGTTTTATGTGCATTTTATGTTTAGTTAAAGTTTATTGCATTGTTCCAATAATGTTTGTGTTTGTTATTACAATAACTTACTGATTTTAAGCTCAAGTGGTTTGTATATTACATAACGTTCTATAATCTAATGCTAAAATACTGTATATAGTCACCAAAATGCCATCCTCTAATATTTGTAACATCACCACTGTGTTTTTATGGTAAAGTTCTGCCAACCACAATGTGTTTTTATTGATTTATTTATTAAACAATTAGACCATTTGATTCTAAATATTTGTCATTTCAGCTTCAGTGTTTGATGTCGCCTAACATTTCTTTTTCAGTTAATGTTACTGACTGATGTTTTGGGAAGGATGCGTGGCGTGACTGTGTCAGTGCTTATTGCAGCAGGGGGCAGTGGCTGAGCACATGGGATATTGTATGACTGGAATGCTCCTCAAATGTCAGTGGCTGCCGCCACCCAAACAACTAATCCCACGATAAAGCCCCTGCGACACATTCAGAATTAAACATCAGAACTGTGCTCAGATTGATCGTCCTCCGCTTGAGTCTACATTTGGCTGGCCTTGATGTGAAACAGGCTTATGTTTGTCAGCATCTTCATGATTGAAATGATGGAATATCTCAAGTTACTCTTGAGTTATGCTGTCAATGGAAGTTTCCATTAGGTGTGACTACGTAAGAGGAATCTTCAAGGGTCAAAATAGAGACATTGGAATGAAAATGTGATGTTTTTTCAATGGAAAATTCCATAGTAAAAGTAAAATTGCTTGTGAACTGGAAAATAAATTTCATCATGCCTTATTGTTACAATCCCTTGTACCATAACTATTTAAATCCACATTCTGCACTGTGTTACAGAGATGAATGATGACTCAAATCATGCAGCTTGTACTTTTTTAGTGATCTGGCTTGCGATTTTCTGGCTTGCCAGGGGTATCCAAACCTGCTCCTGGAGGGTCACTGTCCCGTAGTTTAGCCCCAACTTGCCTCAACAAACCTGCCTGGAAGTTTATGCCTAGTAAGACTTTGATTAGCTGGTTCAGGTGTTTAATTGGGGTTAAAGCTAAATTCTGCAGGACAGTGGCCCTCTGGGAACACGATTGGATACCCCTGCCATAGACTCACATTGATATGCTCTTTTGCTAATAAGTAACCATTCAGAAAACCCTAGCAACTGCATAGCAACACCCTGGTAACCACCCACAACATTGATGCATTAAGGTCTGCACAATAAGGCACTGCTATTTTTTTTAACTAAAAATGTAGTATTATTCTTGTGTTCTCATGTTCAGCTGCTGAAATCATGCTACTAAAAGTATTTGCTTTGTTTTGAACCGCAGGATCCCTCACACACTCCAGGTCACTAGCGCTGGGAAAAGGCAGCACATCCACATTCATCCCCTGGTCACAGAAGAGATCTGAGAGGTACGTGCAACTTCGGTTCCCAAGCCTGAGTCTCTACAAACATAGACTTAGCTCTGTTTGATCTGAGTGGAGGTGTTAAAGTTCAGCATTTACTGACAAATGTTAACAGGGCTTTTGTGCAGAACTCTCATTGGGCCCAAAGCAGCATGCAAAAACTGAGAGGGGATTTTAAAGCCACTGCAGGTTTTTACACATATTGTAAGGGCCTGTTCACACAGAATGAATTTTTGCGCTGATTTTTAATTGTTTTTCTATGTAGACATGCACTAGATGGATGTTTATGATCATTATACATTTTTAAAGAGGACGTATTATGCCTTTTTTTACATTTTCAACCTACTTTAATGTTGCTGTTTGAGCATGAAAATGTTGCAAAGCACAAAGTCAGCCCAAAGGGAATTATTCTTTATACCAGTAAGCACTGTTTATGAACTCCCTGAAACATCTTGATTGTTTTCTTCTGGGAACATACACATCACAATATTCCTCATTTAAATAATTCCCACCAAAGGCATACGCTAAATAAAGGGCGAGGCCTGATAGTTGCATTAGTAGTGTGTTGTTACTATGTCCAAGAGACACAGTTTTTTCCACTATGGATCTAATGCATTTGTGGTAAGGGGTGTAACATTTCCAAAACACACTCAAAGTGGCTGACCTATGACAACACACTGGTCCAGGCGACCAATCAGAGCACATTGTGCTTTTCGGAAGGTGGGGCCAGAACTAAACAGAGCGTTACTGACATACAGGGAAGAGAGGTGCTGCAACAATGTAAAATATGTGAAAAATAATTTTTTCTGAACAATTAAGCATGAAAAGCTATTCTAGTAGAGCCCGAAAACAAAATCAAGACTTTGTAAAAAGGCAAAATGTGTCCCCTTTAAGAGACATAAAACTGCTAAAAACTGGTTTGATGGAACTTTTAGTGGTTAGTTGATTTCTTTAGTCTGTGTTGAGCTGTTGATTTCAGTAGGTCTTCCATCATTGGTTTATCACTCTTGTGATCTAATTTGGTTTGTCAGATTTGAAAGCATTAAAATGTTAAAGGTGTTGAATATCAGAAAACCAGAATGCACAAAATGATTCACAGACGTTGTTTCTAAATGGCAAAAAAAGAAAAAGAAAAAGCGTGACCCACAACATAACTTTTTATGCTCTTTGCAAAGCCTATAGGGCAGTCACAGAGACTGGTGTAATTTCTCAGGACACCTATTTCAGTGATATCCCTCAGATACAGTACAACACATTTTATATGTGGTATTAAAAACATTGCTTACAGCACCTTTAAAGTTTAATAGCCAAGGCATAAGGAAAGAAATATCACAAATGAGATCTCTAATATCTCAGTTGTTTTACCTGAACAGCAGACAGAGATTAAAGGCAGTGCAAATGGCGAGTTTGCTAAAGTTTCCTTCCTTGTAGAAGTTCTCATCTAAAGTCTCACATCTAAAGTCTCCTCTAGAGTTTCATAAGGGTTCATAGTGAGTGCTCAGATTTGCCAAGATACCAAAGTCTGCAATCAATCTTCAAGACCAAGACTTTCAAGACCAAATTGTCTGAGCTATGCTATGCACATTAATTTTATAGCTTTTTAGTATTACTGTATGTCAACAGTTGTCTCATTTATGTCTATTTTTTATTCCTCCTTAGAGATCTCTGAGACAAAGTTAATACTAAAATGAAATATTCCTAATATTCTGAGCTGAGCAACCTCTAAGCAATAAAGTTGTCCTTTTGTTTTAATAATACAGCATGCTTATACTTCTAGACTGCATATATTAAGTCAAACTGAAAGGGTTTGTGAATGTGATTTTGCGTTTATAAAATCTGTGTAGTATGTAATTAAATTTGATCTTTTCAATGCATGCATATAAAATCACTCTTCATTCAGTCACTAAACAGCAAACAATCTTGTAATTTTGAGAATATGATTTGCGAATTTGTTTTGAATGTGGGTGGGCTGAGTATTTTTAGACGAACTGAGCTAAATGTGTTTGGCATGAAAGTCTTGAATGAACATTAATTAGAGGAAGCACTGCAACAAGGTCGGGCTCGGTTTGGCGTTTTAGACAAGAATGTCTGGAACGAGGGTCTTGATGAAAGTGTTTTGAATGGTAAATGTGCAATGTGCGGAGATGCGGTGAGCAGATCCCAGCAGTGATTCCAGCATCTCTCTGTAATCAGCACCAGCTAAGAGAGGGCACGTGAATTATAGATTCACCTCTGTGAAAATTTCATGAAAATGTTATTCATGCGTTCAGATATGTCAAACATCGACCGCAACATTGGCCAGAGAGCATGGCAAATCCTGCTTACTAAGAGAGAGAGGGGAGGCTAAAGTAAGCCATACACTGCTTCACTTAAGTTAAATTAGCAGTCAGAATTCATTCATATCTACGGAAGGGAATACAAGAACTTCTTTTGAAGTCAATTTCATGAGCTATTTCCATCACCTGCCTCACCAGGACTGCAATTAGGCCCATGCTTTGCCAATCAGACACAATTATGTGCGTTCAGTAAAAGCACATTTTTTAAAGTAAGAACTAAATGAGCTCGCAGTGAATATATCCGATGTGTTTCATGGAAATGAGTAAGCCTTTCCTTGGAACGCTACATGGGGGGCCGCAGCCAAGGGTTAAATTGGGATTTTGGAAGTGGGCGAAAGCATAATTACTTCTGTTTAAAAGTTTGGATTCAGTAGGATTTTTTTTTTTTAAGAAAGAAATTAATACTTTTATTCAGCAAAATATTGATATTGTTTGATATTGATAATATCTATTGTTTGCCATCACATGAATAAATTAAATCTATTTGTATTTTTTCAAATATAAATATTAAAATGTAAATATTTTAAAATATATCCAAATGGGAAAAAAATATTTCACAATATTACTGTGTTTATGGCATTTTAGATCAAATAAATGCAGCCTTGGTGGGCAGAAGAGACTTCTCTCAAAAACCTTAAAAAAATATCTTGCTGACCCCAAATGTTGAAGCCTTTTGTTGTTATGATGTACGTATAGGGTGTTTACAGTAAATTAGGGCACTTTTTGAATTAAAATGAACTTGGGTACCCCACAAATATTTGCTAGAAAACGAACAACCCTCCCCAAAAAGCATAATTAAATAAACTCACTCAAATGGATCAATATACAAATAATATATATGGGGTATTTGTCAGTCTGGCTCAGTTTAACCCCAGCCTGTGGCTTATTTACAAAAGTGGTCTTGTTCATTGTACAAAGCTCATGACAGTGGTCAATTTTGCTAGATGAAGAGAACATTTATTTGATGGATGAAATTCCAGTGAGCTTTAAGCCAAGTCATCTGTTTATTATATATTGCTGGGTGTTTTTCTATCAATAATAAATGTTCTTTTCCTGCAGTATTTGCTGAAAGGAATATTTTCTATATAAGAAGGCCTGACCTCTGCCATGAGTTATGGGTTAATTTAGGCTTCCTCGTGCTCTCTCTCTCTGTGTTTGTGTGTGTGTGTGTGTGTGTGTGTGTGTGTGTGTGTGTGTGTGTGTGTTTAGTGATGTATTACACAGACACCGTACCCCCGCTATCTCTCACTCTTTGCACCAGCTTGTCTAAAAGAAACACACAAAACACAAACATTTCTATAATGAAATATTAAACATTCTGGCACCTAAGGAGAATTGCTGCTAGTGTTAGACTTTATAATAAGGACATAATTTTCACAAATATTTGCTGCATTCCTGTGTAATATTCACATTATTTCAATACCAAATAACTTATTTGTTTCTGTTTTTTGCGGTGGATAAGAGATGGAAAATGCACCTCCCTGTACGACTCAAGTTCTCAAAGACATCAGAAGTACAGTATCTTGTACTCTTCAGCTATTTTCTTGAAATAACAGCACTTAGAGATGCGTGTGAGAGTGTCACAGCATTTACTGCTTAAAATAACCTCAACTAAACCTCATTATCAGCCAGTGGCAGTTATACAAAGATTGTCAACCTGTCTTGCAAAGTGTTTCATCTTTGTGTTTGCTGGCACTTACTGAATGAAGCAAAATACAGTATCAAAAATACATGTTTTCACATTATATCATTCTGTGTTTAAAGTCTAAATACGTAATTAGCATTATTCTTTTTCTACTTTGCTTACTGTAAGTCTACTGTTTTTTTGTTATTTTTTCTACAGAAAAAAGGCTATTTCTCATGAGTTTCAGAAGAGATCAGTGACAATCTGCATGGTCTGCACTCAAATGTCAGAGATCTCAAATATAGCGCAAATATTTCTCACCAAGCTATCTAAGCTATGCTATTCACAATTGTTTAGCTCCTTACTCTTAATGTACTGTATGTTAACTGTGGGCTCATTTATTTAAATTTTTATTTCTTCCAAATATAATCAGACAAATTTGATATTTTAATGAAAGTGAATGAACTGAAAACTCAATTAAGTTTAAGCAGTAAGTCTCCTGGGCTATAAAAGAGCAATCTCTGAGCAACAAAACAATGTATATGCACAACAGTAATGCAGTAACATGCAACAGTAGCTTATAACATTTAATAAATGCTAAAAGCTGTGATTACAGTTTGGGTGTTACAATAGAGATGCATTTAGTAAATGCATTTCTGCCAAGCTCTGGTGGTGCACATTCGTGTCAGGTTCTATAGTTCATGAGTCGTTGCTCGTACCCCCCGGGGTCAAGCTTTTGAATTAATGAAGGAACCCTTTGCTGCTACAATATGACGTCTGACAAGACTTTTGCCATTCCGTGCCAAAGACCTTTAGCTTCTCGCTGCTGCTTTTCAGCTCTTATTGGAGAAGCTTATTGTCTATGTGACTATAACATATATTTTTTAGATTATGAAAAATATTTAAAAATATGCAAATATATTTATGTATTATTACACTGGAAGATTAAAAGGGAAGTGAAACTAATTTTAGTAAGGAATTTGTTAGTTTGTGTATAATGTTCTATAGAGGTTAAAAGACTGCTTCAATGCTGAGTCTTAGTTTCTGTTTTTGATTGACTTTTTGCTGGCACAGCCCAAGTCATATCCCATCATGCCTTTCTTCTCTTCATTGTGTCATCTTGTCTGAACCAATTTGGCAAAGAATGGAGCATTACAAGCTTTTATTGCGCATCAAATAAAAGCTTGCTTTGCCGTCTACAGTATCGAACATGTTGGTATAGCCTACTATTGTCAGTCAGCTTCAGCGGGGCTCAGGAGTACACAAGCCCTCCATTTTCTCCAATATCTCTGGCTCAGGCCTAATCAGGCATGACTGATCCTTGAATCATTTACAAGAGAAACCGTTCCATCACATGGAATTCAGTTTTTTTGCCAGCTTGTTTCTGCCAACAAACAACATGCACAGATGAAGAAAGAACTTTGAAAGCCTCACATCCAGAAGAGCTGCTTATGTGGTCGTGCATGGGTAAGAAAAGATGTGTCAATGTTCAGTCCCCGTCTTTGGCACACAGATTCATTTCAGGATATTCATCAGACGAGACGCGTATTGAGCTTTAAAATATCTTCTCTTCAGGAACAACATGAACCTGGTCCCTTCAGATCTCAGACTTTGTTGTATTCTGTCTGGTTGCAGGGTCATTCCTCTTCTGCAGTACCTTTTGAAGTCTGTAATTCATAAATATTTAATATGTTGTTGTTGTAATCTATGGAAGTATTTCATTAAAATGGGATATCAGACTTTCAGGAATATGATCTGGTCAAGCTCAGACACTTAAATATTATAATTAATAAAGTTTAATTGACTAAGCTTGTCTAGAGCGAATTTTTGTATTATTTATATTAATGCATTATTTAAAGAATATATATATATATATATATAACTTCAAATAATTAATTTTAAAGGGGTGGTTGATTATGATTTCACTTTTTTAAATTTAGTTAGTGTGCAATGTTGCTGTTAAAGCATAAACAACATCTGCAAAGTTACAACTCTCAAAGTTTAATCAATTCAACGCTGGATTTGCACAATTGTTGTTGAGCAATCGAAGCATGAGCTGTTAAAGCTCCGCCCTCTTCTGGAAAGGGGGCCGGGAGCAGCAGCTCATTTGCATTTAAAGGGACACACACAAAACTGGTGGTGGTGTTTTTTTTCTTATTTTACAAATGGGGCAAATTTGACAAACTATAATAAATGGTCTGTGGGGTATTTTGAGCTGAAACTTCATAGACACATTCTGGGGACACCAGAGACTTGTATTACATCTTGTAAAAGGGCATTAATAATACAAAAATATTCAGTCAGTTAAATTTATATTATGTCTTTATTAATTAGACAATATATCAAGAAAAATTTATGAAGGAACTTGTTTTTGTTAAGATATCAAGAACACAGTAAAAACTAAAATAATGTTTGCAAGAATACATGTTTTGTTTGAAACATTTTGATTAGAGAAAAGGCAACTTATTCGGAGTAGTGAAATTCATTGTTAAAATAGTATAAAAAATAATTAAAACATTAAAAATGCATCCCTATATTCACTTACGTAATTGTGATAGAATTAACCTAACTAATTTCCATTCATCAAAAAAAAAAAAAAAAAAGTTGAATTTTTAATATTTTATCCATACATTTAGACATGCATGACAAGGACATAGTAAATGTGGTTTGACTGACCGGTGTAGTTCACATTATTTTTCACGACATTTGCAAAATGTGTGCAATTATGCACAGGTAGTATAAAATGTGTAATTTTGAGTAAATTGGCCATCTGCAGTCCAATCATAAATTGATTCAGGAATAGCACATTACATCAGTGCAGAAAAACATTTACCTCTGTCCTCAGGTATAGCGTGTAATCCTGAAGGAGAATGAATGAGTGTGTGTTGCTGTCCTGTTATCACTAGTGGCTGTATCTGATAGGGAAATCACCACTTAATGGGAAGATAATGTGTCAATTAATTCTCCCTTAATGGCAGCGGAAAAAGGTGAAAAGAAAAGAAGATAATTGTGTTACTTTGGGCTCAGCTCTTTTGTCCTTGTCAATGCTAAGACGTCCAAGTCATGTGTATCTGCTGCTGTCTTGAGTGCTGTTACTTAGATAGACTTGTTGATTTATTTTCTTCATGGATTGGTTAATATAAGCATTGGTTCGGGGGCATGTGTAGCTGCTCCTCTATCAATTAAAGCAGTGCATCTTTGTTTTATATAGAGGTCCAGAGGTCCCCAAGAGAAGCGTTCAGCTCTGATGGAGCAGCATTTTTGCATTTATTTTGATTACTATTGTGTAGCATATTTTCCTTTAAATATGCTTTACAGATTATTTCACTAGTTCACTTTAACTGCATAACAAATGTATTTTTACAAGCCAACTTTCACCTTATCAACTTTCACCTTAAATTTTTACTTTAGCAAGGTAAAGTTTGGAAGAGTCTAGAGATATCACTTAAAAACAGATGTAAGTGTTGATTGTTTCTGGTTCCTGGAACAGGTCCTGAGCTTTATGGGCGCAGAAATGGTCTCTAGGTGTAATTATTCTTTTCTTTTCCTCTTGAATAGATAATTGGTTACTTGACCCTTAGAGGTCTCCATTCTGAGGGGTTCCTTGAAAAGTGTCCTTGCAAATGAGGCTCACGGTTAGTACTACAGCCTTCCATGACATGAAAATGAACAGTGAATGAGATAGATGGAATTAAATTTAATTCAGTTTTTATGAAAATGATTTTAAAATTCAATATCCGCTTGCATGAAATGGCTGAAGGTAAAGCTTCAGAACTAGTCAAAGGGAATTTCTTGTTAAATGTTAATATGATTATTGAAGAAAAAGACTTTGAGTCTGTCCGCCACTCTGCCTTTTGAATGCTGTACAGGCTTAGAGATGTAAAGATGAGATGTTAATGAAATTTTTCTACATTCCTTGCTTGAGTTAATTACCAGCGGTTACAAATAATAACCTTCACCTTATGAAATAACTTCTGCATCTTTAAAAGTTTGATGTATCCCTTTGATATCCTCAGCTGTTATTTGAATACATTTTTGAGTGAGACTTGCGAGATGGAAGTTTCTGCATAAAATCATCACATCTCAGAGGAGCATATTTTCAGCCTGGCTTTTACCGTGATAAATCTGAGCGTAATCCAGCTAGCACATCTTGTACCCTACAGCATTTACACTTAGCTTCTTTTAATGAGTGTCTCTAAGGGTTTCCACTAATCCTGGTTAATCTTCTTTAATGGTGTGATGTATCCAATAACTAATTCAGCCTGCAGGACTGGATAGCCAGAGGGGCCGCGTATTGGACCACAAACATGAGGAACTTTGGAAAAATCTGGGGCATATACTTTGGATTCACAACTTCCATTGAGGGAAACCATTCATTTGCATTTAGCTTGAAGAAGGTGGATAGTCCTGATAGACATGGAAATGTCATGCATTTGAAACATTACATATCCATTTTAGATGTCGAGACATTTTAGAACCAGCATTTGGTTGGTGAATCTGGTCCTGCAACATTTATCCATGGATGCTTCTCCAGAGTAACTGTACTAGACATCTCTGGCAAGCTCTGAAATGGCTGTGAAATGCATGAATTACAGATGTTTTCACTCGGTCTCGTTCAACTGTCTCTGATGATATGTCATTGCCCATTTCTCCTGTCAAGCCTTCTGTTGCTCAATTAAGTCCTTAAGTCAGGATGTCAGGCGTTCCTTTACTGAACCTTTCAAGCATTGAATGACACTTGGAGATGACTTGGCACATAGTCTTGATACCATAATTGATAGGCGCTGTGTGTATGAAGACACCTTTGAAAAATAATGAGCAAAATTGTTCATGTCAGACGCTTTTAGTCATTCTTCACACCCTTTTCAGTGGCTCCAATTGAGATATCACTGCTGCCTTTCATACTGTCCTGTAACTTGGGGTGAAGTCAAAAATGCAATCTTGACCCATTTATAAACTCTGTCAACTGAAAGCCCACAGTTGGCTTTGCTAATGAAGCAAGAGGCCCTGGAGGAGCTTTATCTTCGTGTATGTGCACGTTGTTTTTGAGCATGAATTTGATAACTGAGTCAGACATTTGAATAAGACTATGGAAATCAACATCTTTGATGGATTCAGAACAGTGCCTTGTTGCTTTTCTCCTCAGATCTCAGTCCCACACTTAAAAATAAAGGGTTAACAGTGCGATGCCTGGAGAATGTTTTTACTCAACGATGCCATTGCAGAATGTTTTTAATCTCTCTCTCTCTCTCTCTCTCTCTCTCTCTCTCTCTCTCTCTCTCTCTTTCTCTCTATGTGTATAATATAATAAATATATATATATATAATCAAGTGGCAACCTTCTCTTGAAGCCAATACGGAAGTGTCTTAAACTGCAATTCATCGACTGGCCGCTAGGGACAGGCTCCAAAAGAGAGCAGAATCTCATTGAGCCCCATGTTAAAAATGCCCAACTTTACAGCAGGGGAAAAAAAAAAACGTTTATAGCCTGGTACAAATTGTGGTTTTGGTCTATATAGCTAATTTTGCCCTTCATGACAACTGTGAGGGGGGTGAATTATTTTATAACTCATCCGTTTAAATTATATTAAGCCTTAAAGTTCAGGTGACAGGTGGATTGCCGCTGCTGAACTGAGTAATATGTAGTATATATGTACTGAAATATATATATATATATATATATAATTTCTCATTACACACACACATATACATATGAAATGAGTATATATGTACTAAAATATATATATTACATACATTATTTATATATATATATATATATATATATATATATATATATATGTTACTGTATATGAGTAATATATTAGTAATGAGAAAAAAATTGCCATTGAATGTTTATGATCCTAAAAATGTGCAATATATATAGTTTTTATTATTATTTTAGATTTTATTTGTAGATTTGTTGTATTATACTTTATTTTACAAGTTTATTATATTATTTTTAGTAATTTTTTAAATTTGACTTCCATGATATATGAAAGACCAAAGTTGTTCCTGCTAAGTAGGTCTTTGCTGAACTTTTATTTTTAAGAGTGAATTGATCTTTGAAGGAGATGTTCTCTATGAGATCTTAATAACAGGACATGCAAATTGACATCTGGACATTTGTTTTCCAATAGAGAGTTAGGGTGACCTTGACACAGAGTGTGTGAAGCTTTGTGCCAGTGACCTTTCAGCAAATTTCAAGTGTTTGGATCAGCTAGAATATTCAAAAACAGTTAGTGTCAGATTAGAGGGGCAGAGTGATCCAGACGAGTCCCGGTGGCAAGTTCCGACACTAAAATGTCACAGGCCAAGGGGTTCGGAAATGTGGATGGTGAAGTATTTTTAGATTGGCGAGTCAGAATTAGCACTTTCCTTCAGCAAGATGTGGAAGTACATACCAGCTGATAAGAGACTGAACTTGCTGCACTCTATGTAGGCTTTTATGTGTTTTATTGTCAATTATGTTTGATGGAAAGGCAGGTATATAGTCCCCTCACCATATGGCTGTCGGAAATGGAATTGCCGCGTGGATGTCACATTCATTGCTAAAACTGGATTTGTTCAGCCGACCAGCTTGCAGAGATCCCCCCCCCCCCCCCCCCCCCCCCCCCCTTTCGGCCTCATACACCTCTTAAGGAATTCTTAATTCTTAAATTCTTAAGTCAGAATCCATGTGACTGTTTCACTGAATGGATTTCAGAGGCCAGAGCGCATATATCAGTCTTCACAGCGCTCACGCAACCAGTTCATACTGCCGTTATGACAGCTGCACTGAAAATGACATTACCAATTGTATCTTTATGAGTTATGAATGATTTTGATCTAATTCACTACACTGGAGTACAGATTGTATCCAGTTGTATAAAAATTCTTAATTTTAATGGAACAGATCATCCAAAAAAATGTCCTCATTGTCAGAAAAAAAGTCATATGGGTTTGGAAAAACAATGTTGACAGAATTATTTACACTTTCATTTTTGGCTGAACTATTGATTCAACAATTTCTGTTTCGTTTTAAAAGCCATTAATATTTTGTTTAGTGGTTAGTGACATCTCTGCTAGTTTTAGTTATTCTCACCAAGTCACTTTTGCGTTCTCTGTTGGTAGGTTTTTGCTTGATGTTGCATTAATTTTACTTTATAATTTTTGCTATTTGTATTTATAGTGTTTTTACATGTTTCGAGATGTGACTGACAGCACTGTACAGAATTACTAATTCAGACATCCCTTCTTTTTTTATTTTTAGATTGTTTCTGTTGCTCACCTGACCTTAAATATGTCAGCATTTGAAAAATGCTGTTGTTTTTTTTGCCAACATAATTTATCTAAAAATGACATATTATGATATATTAAGATATATAGCTTGTTTTATAGATATAATGTTTTTACTAAAAAACACGACACAGAAGCTAATTAAAAATAGTATTTTTGCAGTCAATACATCTTCTTTCCATCAGAATGTGCTTTCAGCTCCAGTCTCAATCTGTCTCAATTTTCCTTTCATTTCTAGGCTGATAAATACCCTGAGTGACACGCATTTAACTTGTGAATGAAAAGCAGTCGTGGTCATGGAAAACATGTGCTAAATATCTTATACAAACAATCAGATGTTTTCAGCCCATCTGTAGAAGTTTCAGTCTTCTCTTTTTATTGAATTCTGTGTGTTTTTCTATACGAGCAGATTTCAAGGACATCATAGGCTTTTTGTATAACATTTCTTTCATGAGACACACGACACTGATCTACAATCCTGCGTTTTCTATGAGCTGCAACCGTTACGGTACAGACTCCAGGGGCATCTTTACATCTTTATTTATTAAGATTTCTTTATTATCCATCTCTGATTATTCTTTACAACTTACTGTTATATTTTAAAAGAAATACATGCATTTTGTGTGTGCGTGTATGTTCGTGCATTTATGTTCTGAAGACAATGTGAGCAGTCTTTACCCATGCAGAAATCACCTCCACACTGCTGGATGTTCTGGTCTGTTACTGGTCTAAGTCAAAAGTGCCAAGTCTTTGGCATATTCTGATATCTAGATATGTGTCTGGTATCATTCAGTGTAAATCTGTGGAAATGTTTGGCTGGATTTATAATCTGACAGGTATATTAAGCCTGAACACTAACAATAGTGAATCTTCCCTTCACTGCTGCTGTTTGTGTGCTTAAAGATAGCATACAGATATTTTGTATTTATCCTCAATCTAGAAATGTTTTTGCGTGTGAGTGTCTTGAGCATGTTGGTGTGTTTGTTTGGAAGCAGGGTTTGCTTGCATTTATCCATGACATTATGTTTTACGCTTTCATAGATTCAGTGGTGATTTTCTATCACATTATGAGGTATGTTGTACTAACATAGATTACATGTAAACAAAAGCTGGTTTATGCACATTTAATTGGCCCATTTCATTTAGATCATATTCTCTGTGGTATTTGAATGAACCTATCATACTGTTCGTTATCTACAGCAAACCATATTGAAAGAATTAAGCTAAACTGCAAAGGCCTTTGATGTGTGACCCACACCCCCCAGACTTACATTTTAGCCAAAAATTTAAAAAAAACAAAAAAAACAAGACGTTTCATATTAAATCATATGCATAGCCATAGCTATGACCGGTACGCATGTTTCCATGTTGCTGATGACTGATACTGTGTAGGGCTATTGCTGTGATCTGTTTCAGGCTTACAGTATCATAACATTTTAGAAATTAATTTAGGGTCCGTTTACACAACAATGTTTTCAACTAAAAACAGAAAACTTTTTATGCGTTTTAGCTGTTCATTTACACGACAGTGGCGTTTTGGGGGCCTAAAAACTCAAACTTTTGAAAATCAAGCGTTAGCATCAGTTCTGGCAGATCACGTCAGTCAAGCTCGCATCAGCTGACTCCCAGGTGACTCACATCTACCTATAGGAATACGATGCCTATCACAGCATCCGTATATAAGGTCCTCAGTATTATCAGCAGCTATTGCATTTCTCAGGAGCTAATTACCCTCCTCCATCCCCAGCTCCTCCTCTCTTCAGTCAAGATTGGCCTTATGATTCCCCTGAATCAGACTAAATCTTGAATATGTGCACATGTTAAATTATTGACATCAATGATATCTGCATATATTGGTTCTGTTCTGTTTACCCTAGGGGGGGTTATTGCTGCTCTCCTTGCTCTTATCCATGCTAGGCTGCATGGATGCACAGGGAGTTCTTGCCCAGAACAGAACCATACCACCAATAAAAACTCTATGCAATTATCAATCATATTTGACGATAGCGGTCCTGACAGAAACCGGTTACAAAGTGCAATTTTTTTAAAACGATACCGTTATCGTCTCCGTGTAAACTACAAAAATGTGAATTTGTGAAAACAGTGATGAAATGCGCATGCGTATTACATGTTCAGTCTTTAGTTGTGTAGTTTTTCTTTACAGTGACATCGCCAACTACTGGCCTGGCATGAATAATACAACTTTTTTAATAGTTTTCATGGATTGTTTTGACAACGTTGACATCTTTACACAAAAACTGCAAAGGTTCTTACAGTATTTGAATAGCCTAAATGAGAACAAGAGATAAAGTGCGAGAGCTTATACTTGCATGTTTTTGGATTGTGGGGGAAACTGACAATTTGAACTCTGATATGATAAACATTTAATATATTTATAATTGAACTCTAGAAAGAAGCATTTTTATAAATATTTTTACGATGTTATAGTCTATATTCAGCATATATTTACTTACCTGTTTTGTATCTTAATTATTTAATGTATGTTTGAATAAATGTGTCATTAAAACAAGTTTTTAATGACAGCCACCCGTTTAAATGATCTTGATCAACTAATGATCAACAATGATTTCGAGTGGCAGTTAGATCATTTAAAAGCGTCAAATACAATTTTTAAGTTGCAGCTGCAAATGTCTCTTATGTAGACTGGTGTAGATTTATTTTAATGCGGGTCCGAGACTGATTACACTTAACAGCATGAGAGATGGCGTGAATGCATGCTATATAATCACATGGTATAAATAATCTACACTGTAAACCCAAATAAGTTGGGCTAACTCAAAAAATTTGAGGTAATCAGTTACCAGTTGAGTTCCCAATTGTAAGTAATCAGAACTATCAAGTTTTGAGTTTGTAGTACTCATGCATGTTAATTGCTCCTAACCTGAAGTACTGACTTGGCTAACTCATACATTTTGATTGCAATTAACATAAAATATTTAGTTAATTAACTTTTTTATTTTGAGTTCTTGCATATCAATTCAGCTAATTTGCTGCTACTAGTTTCCAACTGACGAGATGATGTGTTTATTCAGAGGATCTGTGCAGAAAGAGATGGAAGCCCCTCCCATGACGCGAATTCACGTCTGAACACACTTTGTTTAGACGCGTGAATAGAGCGAATTTGACACGCGTCTGAAGCGTCTAACTTTAAAATGTTCAAGCGTCCAACTAGACGCATCTGACACGAATTTGACGCGCGATTCGTGTTCGTTGTGAACACAGCATAACACTGTTTTTTTTCCTCTGAAATGTGAACATGAAAATTGAAATAATAAGGGATGCACGATATATCGTGATTTATCACAAATTTTATCACACGCGATTTAGCAAAGGCTCTGATTATTTAATGCGCAGCTTGTCGGAGCTGTACGGCTCTATGATCAGTAGTAAATGCTTCTCCATTTGAAAGCCAGAGGGCGCTCTTGTGCAGAAACTGCAAATATGCCCTTGCGTAACACGCATCATTCCAGGAAATCCCTATGGGCATCATACTATTGCTGCTGTAGCTGAATAATCAGAAGATTGAAACGCTTTGATTGATTAAACATGACTAATAAACACTCGACTGCCTTATTCTGTGTAAGAAACCACATCATCTCACAGAAGTATGCTAAACTGTCGTTATGAAGTGAAGTGGGAGTAAAAACATGTTATTAAATGTTGTCTTTTGTTGGACAAGGTTTGTGCACTGTAATTCACAGAAAGTCTACAAAATATGTTTTCTCCCAAAAACTCTCTTTTTTTTTTTTTGTCATGTCTGTAACGTGTGTATTTCCCTCATCTAAAATATAAAACATGTTTATAGACTGATATTTTTCTGATGTCTGTTGTAAGGGGTTTAGAAAAATATAAACAGATGGTTCAATATTGGTAATGAATACATTCTACAAGAATTTATATTTCAAGTTTTGACTCCAAATGTCACGTCCATAATGTTGGAAATGCCCATATACTGGTTGTGCGTGAGCAGTAGATCAAGTGAGAGAGAGAGACTTATTGTGTATGTGAGTGAAGAGTGTGATTGTGTCTGAGGAACTGGTCCAAGTCATGTAATCTTGCCCTGTGTGTATTTGTGAGTCTTTGTGAGTGTGTGTGTGTGCAGTACACAGTTGAAGAGGGCTTAACAGATTGCTTGCCCATTGAGGTCTGACCTTTACTGTCAGTAGAACACTATAAACCCCAGTGCTGTACCCTACAGTCAAGCGGAATACTAACTAGGCCAAGTCCAGCTGTGCTCGCTGTATCTCTTTGCCCAAGGTGGGGATGTGAAACTAAAGATTTCACAGCCATGTCAATGTAATGTGGAGATTTTGAGGGGCCTTTGAACTGCCCGGAAGGATAACCTTCTGGCAAAATAAGATCTAGTTTTCATCACTCAGCTGTGGAGGAGGATCAGCGTACTGAGAAATAAAGTTTGGCCTGGAATTGATCACTAAGAAGCCAAAAACAATGGAAAATAATGGACTGGCTTAGAAAAACACAGATAGTGATAGTGAGTTTAAAAGAATATTTATTGTGGATGCATGCCTAAAATCACCCCCTTTAAATTACATATATAATTTTATATATATATATATATATATACCCAGTCAAACCAAAATGTATTCAGACACCTTGAACATTTCATTCATTAATTCAGTTTATTCACTATAGTTTAAAAAAAATGGTAATAAAATATGACAAGATCTCAGAGTTAAACTGTGTCAGAAAAAATGAATCTTAATTATGTCAGATAACACTTAAGCAAAACATGGTCAGGTCAAAGTGTCTGAATAATTTTTGGTTCCAAATTTTTATCAGTTTCACTGGTAGTCCACTATATGAATCTTGCTATCCTCACTTACATAAATGAACTATAGTGTCCTGCACCCACTAGTAAAAATATATCAAAAATATCAGAAACATCTGAATAATTTTTGGTTTGACTGTGTGTGTGTGTGTGTGTGTGTGTGTATATATATATATATATATATATATATATATATATATATATATTTTTTTTTTTTTTTTTTTTTTTTTTTTACTTTATATATGTGTGTGTACATATATTTAGTATATGTAAATTTTTTGTATACTAAACCTTTGTAAATCATTAATAAACATTTACTTATTTATGAATCATTTATTAAAACGCACATTATATATATATATATAGAGAGAGAGAGAGAGAGAGAGAGAGAGAGAGAGAGATTTACTCTTAAATAGAAAAACATTTATTTAAATAGAGTAATAAATAAAAATATATCGGTAACACTTTAGGTTTCATTTGTTAACATTAGTTAACTACATTAGTTAACATGAACTAACTATTAAAAATACTTCTAAAGCATTTATTAATCTTAGTCAATGTTATTTTCAGCATTTACTAATACATTATTAAAATTAAAATTTCTATCTGTTAAAATTATTTAATGGACCTAAGCTAACCTGAACAATAAATTAACATTAAGATTAATCAAAACTGTAACAAATGTATTGCTTATTGTTAACATTAGTTAATGCCTTAACAAATGTTAACTAATGGGACCTTATTGTAAAGTGTTAATATATGAATATACCAATAGAGATATACCAATATATCTCTAGTAAATGCATCTGATTGTTGACTAGTTGTTCAGATATCCCACCAACTAGCTACCTTTACGAGTATATAATTTTGCACATGTCGAATAAAGATGCAGTGAAAATAGGAAATGGATGCAACGAGAAGAGAAAATGACAGCTTGCCATCATCTTAACCACCTTGTGTTGCGAATAACAAGACATATTGTGTCATACATGAGACTGTTGGAACATACAGTTGTATGAATGTTATTTTCATGTCACTGTATTTTAAAGGTCCCAGCTATCTCTTGTTGGTGCTGACAAGTTCAGATTGCGTCTGTCAATCTCTAGGCTGTTTGAGGACCGAATCTTTTCCTTCTCTCAGAGCGGTACGAAGTTAAAGTGGCGTTTAGAGTTCTGTTTGTCCTCCGTTTGCCCCCATACAGCAGCAGTGCCCAGTTTAGTTAAAGTCACAGCCTTTTAAAATCTGCCAGGCAGCACAGTGTGTATGTGCATTAAAGTGTCTCACTGCTTAGACTACTAAGAAGGTATGTATGTGTGTGCGTTTGTGTAGCTAGGGACAGGTCTCATAACAATCCCTTAAATTAATTTGCTCAGCCAGTGGTCAGTGCCAGGTGGTATTTTTTTTTTTTTAATTCAGAGCTCAATTCTCTATTAAGCTGCACTAAAACCTGGTTTTGCTTCAGGGTTTTATATTGGACATCATACAAAAGTGAACAAAAAAAAACCCTCAAAATGAAATCCACTGGGTTTCATCATTGATTCCTCCATGCCACTTGCTATCTCAGCAAATTCTCACTAGTTTGCATTGCAAATGCTGAGACAACTGTGTGTACATCATCTAAACCTCACCGAAGCAAGGCAAATATGTGATCGTAATGTGTACTCGCCGGTATTACAAAGTCTGTTTGTATTGTGCTGGGTATCAGAGCTCCACTGGAGTTCCCTTCATGCAAAGCCTTTAGTTCGTCTTTGCGAGGTTCAAAGACTTCCAGAAATTATGGATGTAAATGGAACGACACAAATGTGACATGAGGAAAATTCAACCACCCCCAACCCCCACCTAAATGTAAGAATCACAGTGCAGTGTGACTTTCTTTTATGTTGAATTGTAAATAAATCAGTCAGACCTGCTTTGAAAAGTTACTGTTTAATGAATACAGATTAGGTGTGGAGGGACATTTAGATAACCGTTATTATTACTCTGACACCGTTAAATATTTAGCTTTACGGTAACAACAGTTTTCATCTCTCCGACAGCGAGTTGACACACAAACCCGCCTCCCCTCACTCATTCGTTTCATTTGCTTGAACTTCGCCATGGGATTGCGCATAATTTTAATCATTCACTCATAAGATTTTGTGGTCACACTCAAAGTGAAAGTGTGCGCACATACGCGTCAGGTCTTAAAGTGACAGCAGCTTAATATATCTGCTGCCAAATAATGAGATAATATTAAAAATATCTATATGGAAGTTTTTCCCTGTGGTATCAATGTCAAAATTGGCTAGTAACTCTGGAAATTATTGTGCTACCTACTTGGTTTCAGTTACTATTGGCTCTTAAAGAGAGACACGCAAATGGGAGTCCTTAGCAATGCATATTACTTGCATTTTTGATATATTAACGGTAGAAAATTTACAAAATATCTTCATGGAACATGATCTTTACTTAATATCCTACTTACTTAATATTGATAATTTATATATATATATATATATATATATATGTGTGTGTCTGTGTGTGTGTGTGTGTGTGTGTGTGTGTGTAAAGTGTAACTTTTTTTATTTTTATTTTAATTATATGTATTTTTTTTTTAAATCCAAAAAACTTTCTTTTTATTAACTATTGAGAGTTACTTCTGCAAAAATGTTCAACTTAACTTAACTCAGCTACATAATATGTATTAAAAGACACACCTCTTGGAAGTTTAAAAAAAAATCATTTTGGATATGTGGCCTTGCTTGCTTATTGTCCAACAGCATCCTCTCTGTTCTCATGAGTGAGAGTTGTTTTCGCCATTTTTCACAGTCCCACACAGCTCCCACTCAAGACCTTGAGACTTCGGCTAATCAGATTCAGGTTTTAGTGCACAACTATGTATGAAGATGATAGTGCCGTAGCCTTATCATGGATATGTTATCGTTTGAAGGTTACGTGTTCGAGAGATTGAAAAACTTGATTTAGGCAGACACAAAAAGTTTTTACACAGTGCTGCATAGAGGTGGCAAAAATTATATTTGCAGAATAACCACAATCTTTGTATCACAAGCACCAGCAGTGCAAACCATAATACTGTAAATTAATGTTTATTGTGAGCTAAATTGATACATATTTAGTTGGATTTATTTTGTGAGTTGTTAAAAGACTTTGTACATACGTATATCTCACAAAGATATGTCCAGGTTACATTTCACCCTGAAATCAAAAGAAACAAAATGAAATTATTTATTTGCGTAGAGAAAATGGACAGGGAAGATTTATACGTTTTTTTTTACATTGTGACATTATTTTCACGACCATTAAGCATGCTTTCTCCTCAAAATCGTGTTACTGCACTGTAAAAAGAATTGTTGGTTTAACTTAAAAAAGTAAGTTACATGGTTGCCTTAATTTTGAGTTCATTGAAATTAAAAATTTGAGTTAATACAATGAAGGCGATTGGTTTAATCAACAGAAACTCAAAATATAATGTTATCATTAAAGTGATAAAAATTAGATTTTTCCTGCATTATGTTAATGAGAATGGGTGGAGTCACATAATATTTATTTATTTCTCATAAATATCAATATTTATTACATATATGTCTTGCATGTATATACCCAGTCAAACCAAAATTTATTCAGACACCTTGAACATTTCATTCATTAATTCAGTTTATTCACTATAGTTTAACAAAATATGACAAGATCTCAGAGTTAAACTGTGTCAGAAAAAAATGAATCTTAATTATGTCAGAAAACACTTAAGCAAAACATGGTCAGGTCAAAGTGTCTGAATAATTTTTGGTTCCAAATTTTTATCAGTTTTACTGGTAGTCCACTTTATGAAGAATTTTTGGGTATAATATGTCAGAGTTTACTTTATTTTGCTATCCTCACTTACATAAATGAACTATAGTGTCCTGCACCCATATATATACATATATACACACACGCGCACACACACACACACACACACACACTACCATTCAAAAGTTGGGGTCGGTAAAATTTTTTAATGTTATTGAAAGAAGTCTTTTATGCATTTATTTGATCAAAAATACTGTTAAAACAGTAATATTTTGAATATCCTTACAATTTAAAATAACCTTTTTTTATTTTTATTTTTATTTATTCCTCTGTTGGTAAAGCTGAATTTTCAGCATCATTACTCCAGTCTTCAGTGTCACATGATTCTTTGCTGCTCAAGAAACATTTCTTATAATTATCAATGTTGAAAACAGTTGTGCTGCTTAATATTTTTTTGGAAATATTATACTGTCCCTTGAATGAACCTCTGTGGAGGTGAGAATGAAAAGCGCAGGTTAGCAATTGTGGTTGCTTGATCCTGTGGTCATGTGTTTTTGTGTGTGTGTGTGTTTTTTGTGTGTGTTTTTTTTTTTTTTTTTTTTTTCAAGCTCTGTCAAGCCCTAAAAGCTCTTCACCACACTTTTTAGTCATGGGACAGGGTGAAAATGGGTTGATGATATTTTGGTGGACACACAGACTATTTCTCACTAGCACACTTACACAGAGGTCAAGGAATGGTGAACCCAGTCTCAACATGGTCAGAGGTCCCATGGTGGTTACATGGTCAGAATTTGACAAGACAAGAGAGAGAGATATCAGGGTGTGGGTGTTAAACACTATTTGATCTCATATTTCATAATATTTGCTTTGCTTTATTGTGGTACTATCGCACTGCCTCTCTAGCCTCTTCAGAGAAGAGGTAAAGAGAAGCTCCGGTCTAGTGTCTGGATATGCTTGTTGTACCTGCTTCGAACAACAATGAAGAATTTCACAGGTGATCTGCAGTACAACTGGCCAAGACAGGAACAATGTATTATTTCCTCCCTGCGTTATAGGCAGAACATTTACTGAATAACACAAGATAAAACATAGCTACGTTTGACAGCTGCTAAGGCATGACATTTTTTCATTTCTTTCCTTTCCGCTTTAAATTTTTCTTTTCCCCTCCATTTAAAGTCAACATGGAAACAAAACGGATAAGACCAGAAACATATATTTTTTCACACACATTCCTGTTCTTCTTGTGCATGATTCATCAGTGCATGTTATTCTAAAGAAAAAAATGCATATCATATATAGACAAATATAAACTTCTGACAGAATGCCACATTTTACTTGGAAATATGTCGTATTGCAGAAGCAATTTATTACTTCTGTAATTTATTTGTCATTTTGTGTTGACTTTAATGTCCGTGTCCATCCACATGTTCTTTGAAAGTCTTATAAATGCAAATATTGTCAAAACAATATCCTCTCAATGTTTGCTTTGATGTCATTGTGCAGGTCCCTCTTTTTATATAGCAATAAAATAATTTCACCACGTGATTTCTGTTTTCATCTTGGTTTGAGGATCAGCCTCAAGCACATCACAGCAAAGGTTTTGTACGATCTCTTTCTTAGATGTTTTTATACATAGTCAAGTCAGTGAATCTAGCCCATATGTTGTCTTTTTATCACAGGCACTATATGCTCTGTAGTCAGCCTGGAAAAAATATGAGAATCTACTCAATGTGCATCAGAGAACGACAATTCAATATAGAGCCACCTCAGTTATGATGTTTGGTTCTGATTCAATTCTAGGACGCCGATTGTATAAATACATTTCCGCAGGTTTCCTTTTAGATACAGTGTTAGCCTTTGAAATGTCTGTGGTGAGGACTAAAACAAGCATGTAAACAGACAAAAGCTCTGTTTCCAAACCTAGTGTGTTGCCTCATTGCCTACTGCCTACATAATCAGTGGTTTGCAATGGAGTACATCAGCGCTCTGCATGTCAGACGCGATTCAAAAGATTTCAGTGGAGTTTGACACAATATTCTAACATAAAAGTAAATAGCACATGTTAATATTTTAATTGAACTATTTCTGTTAATACTTTTAGTGTTTATTTATGATCAGCATTTCTCTTGCCATCATGAATTTGGGGTCAGTAAGATTTATTTTTTAAGGAAATTGATCAAAAGTGACAGTAAAGACATTTATAATGATGCAAAAGATTTCAATATCAAATAAATTCCTTTCTTGAGCAGCAAATCAGCGTATTAGAATGATTTCTGAAGGATCATGTGACACTCAAGACTGGAGTAATGATGCTGAAAATTCAGCTTTGTCATCACAGGAATACATTACATCTTAAAATATATTCAAGTATTAAATAGTTATTTTAAATTGTAATATTTCACATTCCTTGTTCCTTGGTGAGCATAAAAACATTAAAAAACCTTGCAGACTTGAACAAACTTTGCAATGGTGAATACATTCTTAGAAGTGTATACAATCTTTGTGTCTGAAACACACCTAATGTGACTTAAGAGGTAGACAGCGCACTAGGTTTTGGAACAGAATGAGAATGTATAAAGAAAAAAGGAAGAAACGACGAGGATGACAAGTGAAATGAACAAAGAATAATGGATATTTAATGAAATTTTCAGCATTTCGGAATCCTTCAGAATTAAAATGCTGCTATTCAGCAAAAAAAAAAAAAAGAAAAAAAAAAGACATCAGCAGTTATGTGAAAGTGAGTGTGCTCGCTTAACAAAGAGTTTCGTAAACACGACTGTCAGAGCACCAAAACTGTGATTGATTCTTCTGTAAATGCTGCTGCTTTTTTCTTTTCTTTCTTTTCTTTTCTTTTCTTTTTTTTTTATTTAAAAAGTTTATTTATGTCAGAATTCTTTCTTGTCAGGTTGTTTGTTGTCATAAGTATCTTGGGTTGTTATTTACAATCATTCTGTTTATAACTTACACTTCCATTTACAATTAATTTGATATTTCAGCATGGATCTGCTATTTCTTGCTTGTTTGTAACGTGCAGCATTTTGCCTGTTATTCAAACGGTTTTGTAAAATGTGTTGTTCAGAATCTTATTTCTGATTGGATGAGCCACATTCAGATTTGTTTAATATATAATAAAGCCAAGTTGATATTTTGCTTGCTCTTAATTAGGCTAGAATCATATTATCTCGCTATTTTATTTATATAATTGGTAACACTTTATTTTAGGGTATTTTTAACTAGTTGCTTATTAGCATGCATATTACTAGAATATTGGCTGTTTATTAGTACTTTTTTAAGCACATATTAATGCCTTATTCTGCATGACCATATTCTACATTTTTAATCCTACCCAATACCTAAACTTAACAACTAACTAACTATTAAAGGGTAAGTTCACCCAAAAATAAAAATTCTGTCATTAATTACTCACCCTCATGTCGTTCTACACCCGTAAGACTTTTGTTTATCTTCAGAACACAAATTAAGATATTTTTGATAAAATCTGCATTGACAGCAAGACAATTAACACTTTCAGATGCCCAGAAAGGTACTAAAGACATATTTAAAATAGTTCATGTGACTACAGTGGTTCAACCTTAATGTTATGACGCGACGAGAATACTTTTTGTGCACCAAAAAAAATAAATAAATAACGACTTCATTCAACAATATTTCAAAATATTTCAATATTTTAAATTTAAAATACTGCTTCATGAAGCTTTACGAATATTTTGTTTCGAATCAGTGGTTCGGAGCACATATCAAACTGCCAAAGTCACGTGATTTCAGTAAACGAGGCTTCGTTACGTCATAAGTGTTTCAAAAAATTTAGAAATTTCAATGGTTCTCGTGACTTTGGCAGTTTGATACACGCTCCAAACCACTGATTCAAAACAGATTCGTAAAGCTTCTAAGCTTAATGAAGCAGTCTTTTGAAATCGCCCATCACTAGATATTGTTGAATAACGTCGTTATTTTGGTTTTTTGTTTTTGGCACACAAAAATATTCTCGTCGCTTCTTAACATTAAGGTTGAACCACTGTAGTCACATGAACTGTTTTACATGTGTCTTTAGTAGCTTTCTGGGCATTTGAAAGTGTTAATTGTCTTGCTGTCAATGCAGGCCTCACTGAGCCATCGGATTTCATCAAAAATATCTTAATTTGTGTTCTGAAGATGAACGAAGGTCTTACGGGTTTGGAACGACATGAGGGTGAGTGATTAATGACAGAAATTTCATTTTTTTTGGGTGAAATAACCCTTTAATAAGTAAATTAGGAGTTTATTGAGGGAAAAGTCATCATTAATAGTGAATATGTGTTCCCTATACTAAAGTGTTACCAATGTTTCTTACCCAAAAATGAAAAATCTGTCATTTACTCACCCTTGTGTCATTCAAAACCCTTTATGCATTACTTTCTTTTGTGGATTGCAGAAGAAGATAAAAAACACATTTCTCAAAATATCTTCTCTTATGTTCCACAGAAGAAAGACAGTCATACAGATATGGAACGACATGAGGTGAGTAAATGATTTTTTTGGGGGGTTAACTACACATTGTTGGTGACGCTCTTTTACAAAAGCAATTAAAAACTTCTTCTTGCTTTGCCTAACACCACCTTTTACCTGGTAAAATCACTGTAACACCTTGTTTTAAGAGTCTAATTGCTTTAATAGTGGCATCAGGGCTGTGGGTTTGCGGTTAGCTCACATTCTGTTATTTTAGGGCTTATTTGCAGGCGATTCGAGTTTGAATTCAGCTTTTGTCATTTCCTGATCCTATTCCCATCTCTCTACAAATATAGGTAGTATAGAAAGGTCAAGAAAACACTTATAGAACGAGAAAATTGGAAATGAAATTTTGAAATACTAGCTTTCATACCCTGATCTAAAAAAACAATAATAATAATAACATAAGATGACCTTTTTTGCTGATGTACAAGCCGGTGAGAGTGAAGAATGGCATTGTGGGTGGGGCTTTAATCCAGCTATTCTGATCGGCCATATATGAGGTATCCATCAGTGGAGCGTATATATGAGGGCGATAAATCTGGCACTGGAAGGACGTGTGTGTTCTCGCCCTCCGAGTGGTTTGTATTGCCTGACTGTCGGCTTGATGGATGGTCTTCTGTTGCTGGCAGGTTCGCCAGGTCTCACGGCAGCAGCAATGTCAGCATGTAGCTGGCCAACAGCAGCGCCATAAACAAATTTGATTGGCGGGTCAGACACGCCCTTTCTACAGGACCTGGACGCAGAAGGATTTCAGGGACATAGACACTTGTTGAGAAGAGCCAGAGTAGACGAGGCCCACACGTTAATGTCACAAAACAACACTGTGTGTATTTGATGCAGGCTTCAACCCGCTATTATCGCTATTATTATCTGCAGTCTGTTGATGTGGAGTGTTTGTGGAGTTTGACAGAAGACAGCGCGCCCTGTCACACGAACCCACTTCAAAAATACGTGCGGTGTGCATATTAATGGATGCCATTGAGAGCGAGATCGGCACCAAACCCACGGTGATGGAGAGCTCTTCCAATTTTCATAAATATGCAAAGATTCCCATTACTTTGCTTGGATGGGGTTTTTAATTTTGGTGGGGGTAATTTATGTATTTATGTATGTGAAATGAATGGAGAACAATTGGCAAGTGTCTAAAACTCTTGGAGTGGGTGCAGCTCTGTTTTTAGTACACGTGAAAACAGAGGAAAAGTGACATGATGAACTGTGTTTCAGACAGTCGGTGAAAGCGAGCAGATTGAAATGTAAATGAAAATCGATCAGTGATAGAGCCCTTAAGTTGTGACAGACTATGGATTGTTTTAGGGTATTTGGGACTGTTGTTTGTGCAATAACATGAATGTTAGGGCTGAGCGATACAGAATATTGAATATTCACAATGAATTTGCTGGTGAATATCGGCATGTCTTTATTTGGCCATTATGTTTTCTTCATGAATGTGTCATTTGACTAGTTTTGCAGTGTTTCCTTTTCTATTGATTCTTGTAATATAGCATTTGTGATTTAACTTTAATTCCACATCAGTCCAGATTTCAGTCCAGTTTTAATCAAACATTCATACAATTTATTTGCGGCATCATTAAAAAAAGTTAATGTTTCATACTAAAACATCTGAATGTAAGTAAATATTGTTATTTAATACTATTCATTGTTATATTGGTGCATATGAATGGAAATTATGAAATAATATTTCTTCATTTTTGTTAATTTATTGAAAAACAGTGAAAGACATGCATTAATTTAAGATTTAGTCTGTTTTTCTTTATTTTAATTTATATATACTCTATGTATATGTACACACACACACACACACACACACATATATATATATATATATATATATATGTATAGTCAAACCAAAATTTATTCAGACACCTGAACATTTCATTCATTATTACAGTTTATTCACTATAGTTTAAAAAAAAAAATGGTCATAAAATATGACAAGATCTCAGAGTTAAACTGTGTCAGAAAAAATTATCTTAATTATGTCAGATAACACTTAAGCAAAACATGGTCAGGTCAAAGTGTCTGAATAATTTTTGGTTCTAAATTTTTATCAGTTTTACTGGTAGTCCACTGTATGAAGAATTTTTGGGTATAATATGTCAGAGTTTACTTCATTTTGCTATCCTCACTTACATAAATGAACTATAGTGTCCTGCACCCACTAGTAAAAATATATAAAAAATTATTACTAATAATTACTAATATTACTAATAAGCACTAATACTAATCTAATACTCTGAGAGTTGACATGTAGGTGCAATGTTACTTATAGTCAGCAGAATGTCTAAAGGGGACCATCAAAATAGTGTAAACACTTATTTTAATTTTTAATTCATATATATATGTATGTGTGTGTGTGTGTGTGTGTGTGTGTATATATATATATATATATATATATATATATATACACACACATATACACATACATACTCATGGTTTACTGTGCTGTACCATAAGCAAATGAATTTGTTTTTTGAAGTACATCATGATTCATTAAAGGTGTTATATATATATATAAAAGAAAGTAATACTTTGATTGCAGATGACAACTGCTCATAATCCCAGAATTACTGTTACTTCCTATATCTTTCCTCTAGTTCCCATCTGTTCCCATCTAATTGCTTTGTGAACACAAGTGTTTGTGGCAGAGTATGTTTGGCCTGTGATATCAGTGAGGAAACAGCTCTTTCTGCCCTGCTAAACATCCTTTGCGGTTGTTTGGGTCTGGTTATTTGACTCTTTATAAAGAGTTACACTGGTGTTCCCCCTGAGAGGACGGGCGAGGAGGGAGAGGAGAAGAATGGCTGCTTTGCAGATTGCTTTGAGGATAGATTGCCATTTTCAAACTGCCATAGACACAATCAAAATCTCATTGCAGCAGAGGTGATTTTCTACATCCCCCACTTGTCGCATCAATCAAAATGCATCTCATGAAATAACACATTAATCCCTAATGCACAATGTCTTGGAACAAATGTCATATTCTTTACATTGTAATACCAATGATACTGAGGTCTTGTTGTTGTTTAATCTTTTAGGTCTTTTGCTTATTATCTTTTAGAGTTGCCTAAAATTACGGTAAAGGGCTTTTCACACAAGATGGCCTGTTGGCCTGTGTACTCATGTGTTAGATGGATGTCTTTCGCCATTGCATCACGTCTTGTTGAGATTTTCCCTCCTGTGAGCTTCTTTTAAAACAGCGGTTCAAGTTTTATAAAATTCATCTGTAACACTTTAGTATAGGGAACACATATTCACTATTAACTACGACTTTTCCCTCAATAAACTCCTAAATTACTGCTTATTAATAATTAATAAGTTTGTTGTTAAGTTTAGGTATTGGGTAGGATTAATAATGTAGAATAAGGTTATGCAGAATAAGGCATTAATATGTGCATGGTATATGCAATATGCATGCTAATAAGCAACTAGTTAAAAGACCCTAAAATAAAGTGTTACCAATTCATCTTGACTGTTTCGTTGCATTTCGTTTCAGGGTTTTTAAATGCACAAACATGTCCATGTATTTCATGGATCAACATCTTTTGTCCTCTTAAAAAAGTCACCGGTTAAATCAGAGGGAAATTATTGGTTGATAAAGATATAAGCCTAAACCTAAACCCTTTCTGTGTCCCTAAAATCGGATTGGTTAATAGGAATTTTCTTCCTACACTCTAAAAAATGCTGGGTAGTTTCAACCCATGTTTGGTTCAAATATAACCCAACCATTTAAAATTTAAATCATCAATTGGGTTCCCATATTTGACCCAAACATGGGTTGAAACGACCCAACATTTTTTTGAGTGTATTAGGCAAAATCAAAGTAAAATGCACTGAAGAAAAAAAAATGGTGTAGGATTTAATGTGAAGCATTTTTCACTTTGAAATTGCTAGTAAATTTCACAAATAATTGCAAAGAAACAGAAAGTAACACATTGAATTAAACACGAAATAGTATTTCCTTGTAAGGCAAACTCAATTAGTCTTTGTTTTATTTACAACTTCAAAAATCATTTTTACAGTGAAGATTTCAGAGAGAGAAATCTTTATCTCTTGAAGTGTCTTTTCTTTGTCTGTGTCCATTTATCAACCTTTTTGGTTTTTTCTTTCCCGCTCTCACCTCCGTTAAAAGCGCTCTTGATTGTTGTGCCAATTAGTTTGGAATGGTGAGACTCCTCCAGCCTCTTGTAAATGATTGTGCGCAGTGCCAGAGCTCTCTGCAGGCCTAATTAATCTATCCCAATGCAGGTAGGAGTAAATTATCACAGGAGGACAGTATCTTCAGGGGTCGACATGCTTCTGTGTTCTGTATGGCGGCGCGTTTGCATCTGTGTTGAGGTTAGGGTCATTGAGGTTCCCCGTCTCTATTTCCAGAGACCTCAAAAGGTGGTTTGATCTCTGCTAACAAGTAGCTAGAGACTGAAGAACCATTGATTCCAGGCATGATAAATTCAAGAGGCTGGTCTTTCTACTGACTGCTCTCTTGACTTCTCAACTCCCCTGAGAGACAATTGGCAGGTTAAATCAGACTCTTCGGTTTACATTTTCACCTGGATATGTCAACATTTTTTTTTTTTTGGTAATGTGTTGTTTTGGAGTGGTGATAACCATTAGCTCCTTTGATAGATTCTCTTTTGAAAGATTATCTGGTTATTTTATAATAATAATACTTTGTTATTCCTGTTAATCTTGTTTATTTTATTTTATTATTTTTCACCATTGCTATTATTTTATTTATTGTAAAGCACTTGACTAAGATAGATAGATTTTTTGCATCTATATTAAAAATAGGTTTGACTGAATGGATGGGTGGACGGATGGTTAGATATATGGTTAAATAGATCGATAGACAGCATATGAATGTTGCATGTGAATCTCAAAAGATTGTTCATAGCACAAGGGTCACCATCCTGATTTCATGACTGGTCCTAAGTTGAAGGACAGGGAGAGGAGGAGAATGTAATTGGAATGGGATGTTATTCACCTGATCTGACCACTTGCCATATATCCTGGTAGGTCCTTCTGCATTAGCATTGACTGCCACTGTACAGTGAAGCAGGATAAGCTACTGACTAATGAATACCGCAGGGTGTTTCTCAGCCTCATATATCTGTTTGTAGAGTGAATGGTAAGTTGGAGCAGTCTTCAGCATGCAAAAGGCACATTCTGCCTCTGAAGATGTCTACCATCTCAGCCCACTCAGTCTTAGACAGATCTGAGATGACACAGCTAAAGAGGAATCATTTGGTACAAGGGACTGATTATGTTCCGCCAGCCCAAGAAGAGCCTGTACTTGTTTCTTTGTGCTGGAGTGTTCTGCCTGGTGTTTCAGTGTGACTAAAATAAAATTAGATTTCTACATCTGAGTGGTGGAAAACTTGTCGCTGTGAGGTTAAGGGTGTAAAAAAGTAAATGGCATGTTATCGTCCATCTGGCCAAAAAAGTATCCTACCATTCAAAAGATTAGGGTCAGTAAGATTTTTGACAGAAATCATTACTTTTATTTAGCAGCAATGCATTAAATTTATCAAAAGTGACAACGTTAAGACATTTCTAACATTACAAAAGATTTCTATTCAAAATAAATGCTGTTCTTTTGAACTTTCTATTCATCAAAGAATCCTGAAATTTGAAAAGATTGAAATGTAACATGGTTGCCTCAAAAATATTCAGCAGCACAACTGTTTTCAACATGATAATAATAAGAAATATTTCTTAAGCAGCAAAACAGCATATTAGAATGATTTCTGAGGGATCATGTGACACTGAAGACTGGAGTAATGATGCTGAAAATTCAACTTTGCATCACAGGAATACATTACATTTTAAGTAAGGAATAATTGACAACGGGCTGTTGAATTAAGTAAGGGATAATGTACATCCAGCCAGTTGTTATCTGAGAATAAACCCCGACAGGGTGATCAGGACCCAGATGCGAAGCGGAGGGGTCTTGCATCAGCCTAAAGGGGTTTATTCTGTGATAACAACCAGCTGGGTGTACATTATCCCACTTATTACACGGCTACTTGCCACATAAATAAATAATTAGACACGAAATATTGATCTGAGTCGAAATATTTTATTAGCTCTTTAAACGCAGAGCTTCCGCGGAGAGAGCAGTTGCTACACAGCAAGTTCAAACTAGACGGACATTTAAGGGATATGGTACAGTCACACCACTTATTATACGGCATTTCCCTACATGAATAATTATAGGGATAAGAGATATTGATCTGAGATTAAACTGTTTCAAAATCATACCTGTTTGTTATTTTATAATCCAACAGTGTACAAAACAATAGTTGTAAAATGCCAGCAGCTGCGTTTATGAAACAAGAGAGAGTGAGTCCACAATACTGGATGACATAATTAAATAACTGTACACAAAATACTGATTTGACTGAGTTTTAATATTTTATTAGCTCACCAAACGCAAAACTTCCACGAGGAAAAACGGTTTCTAGCAAGTGTATAGCGCTGCTGACTTCAGTAAGCCTGTGTTATCTGTTTTTAGCGGTTGTTATCGGGGAAAATCATACCGCTGGATGGTGTGATTGACCAAACAGAATCAATTATTCCACAGAGCCATGTAATAATAGAAAATAATGCATACCTGAGGTGGTAATGCGGCCACAATGCGAAGCAGAGTATGCATTATTTTCTAATAATTCAATGGAAAGGAGTCAATTATTCTACTTATACTACGGTTACCACACCTCAAGACATTGTTCAGATGTTGTATTTCAAGACATTTGTCAGGTTTTTGTCCTTAAAATGCTCTTGTGTGTGGGACTAATTTCTTACCCATGTCATCCCACGCCTCCATTGCTAATATCATTTATAGCTAGTAATGGAGGCTTGAGCCATTGATTGCAGACTAATGCAGTTATTAATGCAGCTATTAGAGAGAGAGAGAGAAATTAAGCATGTGTGAACTACCTGAGTCTGTGCGTCTCTCAGCGGTGTTCGGCAGCAGCGCCGTTATTACCTCGCTAGTGAGAAATGTCATGTAGATTTTAAGTTGTTAAACTATTTTACTGATAAAATCGTCAGAGCAGCATTGACAACGTTTCTGTGCGAGTGTGTGTCCGTACTGAATGTGTGTGCGTTTGAGTGGGAGAGAGAGTGGGAGAAAAAGAGTATGTGCTTTCCGTAATTAATAAAATATAATTTTGTGGCAAAAAACATGGAAATAATTTTTAGTTTTTATTCTATTGTTTACTTTATTTAGTTGTGTGGTCAGTGTCATTGTGGGTTTTGGTTCTTTTGCTGTTGTAGGCTATGTAGGCTTTGAAATAACTGAAATCATTTGGCGAAGTGATTTAGACATGTAATGCAGTCAAGACCTGCCTGAAACTACTTTAACCGTGCTTTTCCCTGAAAATAATTGCACACCTTAGAACGTTCGACAACCAATCAGATTCAAGCATTCAACAGCTCTGTGGTATAAAATATATTTAACATAGAATACAGTTATTTTAAACTGTAATGTTATTTCACAATATTGCTGTCTTTGCAGCAATATTGTGCAGCATTGGTGAGCATAAGAGACTTCTTTCAAAAACATACAAGAAGAAGAAAATGTAAGTTTTCCATTGTATTTTTCAAATAATGTGTTACAAATTTGAAAAAGTGTTATGGTGCAAATTTAAAAATGAGCTGATTTGTTAAACAATATTCTGATTATATAGCATGCTACTTGTTATGCATTACCGCTTAATCTGTTTTACTTCTTCAACAACTGTATTTACAGTAAAAATATGTCCACCACCTTCTTGTATTCGATCATCACCAGTGTCCGTAGAGCGAACCATCAGGAATTCATCAAAAAAGTGAGTTGGTATTGTACTGGAAATCTATAATATAAAGCATGAACAGAGCTGTTCCCTGGGATGCCCTATTGTTCCTCAACATCTCCTGTCAGCAACACGGGAGCCTCACAGACTGCCGGCTGTCAGCCTTTGATTTGGAAAAACTGAAGCTATTGCCCAGAACACTTGATACAGAATACCACTGTAAATGATTTATTCATGAATGGCTTTTTTTTCTTGTGCCGCTTTAAGGAAAAAATAATGTTGACTATGCGGTTGGTCAATATTTCTCCATTCTGTAGAGTTGCATACTAGGATAATGATTGCCATGCTTGACATTAATTAACTTACATTATTATTAGAGACTGCATTAGCATGTTGATTGCTGTGTAGAAGAACTCTAGTATGATGTTTTATTAAAATATCTGAGGATCACTCTTACTTTTGCATTGTGCTCTATTATATGTTTGATCACATACTAAAGCAAGGTGGCCTAATTTTTTTAGTAAGGTTGAAATATGAATTTAATATGGTGACAAACTGTTCTCTGTTAATTATTAAATGTGTTTGGATTCATTTACATGCCGCTGAGGCCAAAAAGTCACTAGGGAAGGCAGTGGTTACGCAGTTTGATAGTTTAACACTTCAAACAGCTCATTAAGATTCTGCAAAGAATCACAGGCGTACATAAAGATGTGATACGAATAAGGGACTTGTGTCCCTCCAAGGACCACAAATGTGGTTCATATTCAAACATGCTTTGAATATAAATATTGAAAACTGTTATCAAGTTAAATAGTAAAGTAATGGTTAATTCTAAGTGGATGGAAAGTGCGAGTTTCAGTTCAACAATTGTGTGATTTTTAAACCATTTTCTTGTCACAATCCCACAATACATTTGCATAATCCAAACACTAGTTCCACTTCAGAGATGAACTTAACTGATTTGTTTTGTCACCGGATCCCTGTCCGTGCATAATTATCAGAATGTCTCAGACGTCGCTGCCCTTTCAATGTCATCACACATCGATTCACATTCCGGCGCTGTGGGTTCATCTGACTCTGATATGCTGTGATTAAGATAATTAATCTGAAATAAGGATCTTCATCTGGATTTGGCGAGAAGTAATTATAGCGATGATTTGCAAGCTATCAGAATGACCGCGGCGTTATGGCCGTATGGCACAGCAACCAAATGAACGCAGTGTTGCAATCAGACACGCTTCAGTTGAACCATTTCTATTGCTCCCCCTCTCTAAACAATCGCCGCAGCTTTTGCTCTGTGTATTATGAATACCCTGTTATTTCATATTGCGGGTGGATCAGCGTTCGACCCAGTTCAAACAGAGAGAAAGATAATTGAGTGGATAATCATTCATGTGGTTTTGCGCTCAAATTTAGCCATGAACTTTTGAAGCAAGGATTTTGATACCGCAAGGCGAGCCTCTGGCTCTGAATTAAAGGCTTTGACATTTATTGTGGGCAAATGTGATGCAATTTAAAATCATAGCTAAACAATATAGATTTCCTTTTGAGATTAAACAAGGTCACTGTATTGACACAGAGGTCATTAAATAGTTCACTGAGCCCTCGGATGATCGTGTTTGCTGTAATTGATTACTGCTGATGCTGTAAGTGTTAACGAAGCTGACTAATGCTGAGGCTCAAGGGTTGGTGTAATTATTTCCATTTTTTTTTTTTTTACTTTATGAAAGATCTGCATTCAACATGCATCTAAAAGAAAATGCAGATGTCCTATTTTTCTCCATTCTGATCTGTTTATGATAATCTAAATTGTCCGTGAGGCAGAACAGGTTCTTTAAATTAGTATTGAATTAATAGAGTCTATACTCGAAGAACCACTATCTGCAGTGTGGCCAAACAATATGCTGATGACCATTAACTATAAAAGTAGGAAAGGACTTTTACATGTAACCATATAACATACCAAATACTAAAACATTTAAACAATTCAAGTCAACTTTCAAATGTATGTATTTATTTATTTATTTATTTCCCATTAAAATATTTCAGAGAGTCTGTAAAGGTGATATATACACACAAATTGTAATTTTTTTCTATTTTAACCCTTTCAGACCCTGCATCCATTCAAATATTGCTGCTATGAGAGTAAATATATGTAAGGAATAATTGACGACGGGCGTTGAATTATTAGTAAATGGTATTCGCGTCATGGCCATTACACCTCGGTACACCTTAGGTGTGCATTATTTTTATAATAATTCAATGGACAGGAGTCAATTATTCCACTTATACTATGGTTACCACACCTCAAGACATTGTTCAGATGTTGTATTTCCAACCTGGTCTCATGGAAAGACGTACCTGTGGGAACGTTTTTTTGCGAGTCACAAAAATACGTACCAATATCACTGCAGTTTCCAACAGAAATGAACACTAGAGGCTGTAAAACAGCAATCGCTTTTAATCGTTTTCATACACAGTTATGATTACAGGGTCAGATTATGGATTAATAAAGACTTGTTTTTACGCCTCCTTGCACAATATTATGTTATGACTTTTTTTATGACGCTTTTTTATCAAAGTGCACGATTTGTAAACAAATATATTTTAGACTTTGCATTGCTCCATATATTTCGCTTTTCTGACAAAACAAGCTTGCTCGGTAGCTCAGCTGATACAAAGTTGTACTTAGGACAAGGAAGCCTTGGGTACGAATCCTGTGAAAGACAAGTCACGGTAAAAGAGCTCAAAGATGAGAGATTAAAACAAGCTAAAACGGCACGATTACGGATACTTTTTTGCTTTTATTAAAACTATTGGGTAGGCTTAGGTGTAGTGTTGGTGGTACGTTATTTTAAAATGTAATAGAACATTACACTTTTAGCGTCACTCACTGGACAAATTTCAAATCAGAACTGCGGTGATTCGTATAAAAACCAATGTCATAAAAATGTACCAAATTCACGTTTATCTGTTCCGGCAAAAAATTCTGGACATTCACTCAGTGGACATTTCACTTTGAAACTGCAGTGTTATGTACGTATCGGTACGTATTTTGCGACTCACGAAAATGTTCCCACAGGTACATTTTTCTAATGAGACCAGGCTCTGTATTTCAAGGCATTTGTCAGGTTTTTGTCCTTAAAACGCTCTTGTGTGTAGGGCTAATTTCTTACACATCTCATCCCATGCCTCCACTGCAAATTCCACAATATCATTTTATAGCTAGTAATGGAGGCTTGAGCCATTGATAGCAGACTAATGCAGTTATTAACGCATTTATTAGAGAGAAAGATTAAGCGTGTGTGAATTGCCTGAGTCTGTGTGTCTCTCAATGGTGTTCGGAAGCAGCGTCTGTACTAATAGCAAAACTGTTTATCTAAAAGTTAAAAGTTTATCTGCTTCAAGAACAGTGCCGTTATTACCTTGCTAGTGAGAAATGTCTTATAGATTTTAAGTTGTTAAACTATTTTACTGATAAATTCGTCAGAGAAGTGCTGACAACATGTTTCTGTGCGAGTGTGTCCGTACTGAATGTGTGTGCGTTTGAGTGAGAGAAAGAGAGTATGTGCTTTCCGTAAATAATAAAATGTTATTTGTTGTTTTTATCCTATTGTTTACTATATTTATTTGCGTGGTCAGTGTGGGTTTTAGTTCTTTTGTTGTTGTAGGCTGTAAGGACCTTTGAAATAACTGAAATCATTTGGCGAAGTGATATGGACATGTAATGCGGTCAAGACCTGCCTGAAACTCTGGAACTAATCAGATTCAAGCATTCAACAGCCCTGTAGTATAAATCCAAATAAATTATGGACATAATGTTGGTGTCCCTGAAATATAAAGTTCCATGGGTCATAAAGGTTTAAACTCCTTTATTAGAAAAATATGATATGAATAACATACAGTGACTGGCTGCCATTTTAATTTTTGTCACCCAGACTACTTCATTAAATGTTCAAATGTCACTTTGTTTGGTGACAAACCAAAAATAGATTTTTTTAAATATCGTTTTTGTATTCATCAACACTTCATCAAATGTAATAAATCTTACTACTATTGATGCTGAACTATTTTGCAATTCACACTTTTCAAAAAATGCCAAGAGGTGAAAATGGTAGCTATTCCTCTTCTTTAAATACTGAACTCATAAAAGTTTAGTTTGGTAGCCTTTTGTAGTTAGAAATGCACTTTTCCAGAAGCTCATATGACTATAACGTCATCACAATTCTTTGCCATGTTCCTTTCCTCAGCTTTTTTACATTGTTATTGTGGCTGTATATGTTTGAAATCACAGTTCTTTGTTAATGTAGGTTAAAGTCTCTTTTCATTCTTCTGAGGCTCAGGAGCGCAGAGACAGAGCAAATATTTCTTTGTACCTCTCCTCTTCTTTCTTTCTCATACCTTATGTCTCTTGCGCTCTCTGTCTCCTCCCTGCCTGCTCCCTCTTCCTCCTTCTCCCAGAGCAGTGTCTTTTAAGTATCTTGCCGTCTTCTCTTCTCTCCTCTCTTCGGGTCACAGACATCAAAGAGAAGTGCACAGAATGCCTCTTTATTCTGACAACAGCCCGAGAGAGTATCTGACTGCAGAAAACGGCAGCAGCAGTGGCTCAGGAGAGGCGATGCGAGGGAAAGACGTTTATTGTGCGCAAAAAAAATAGGATACAGTTTAATTTAACGGTCCATTAACAATCTATTAATTTAATAAATATGCGAGTGTGTGATTAAATGAAAAGGTGGTATTGTGACGCCGATGATTGAGATCTGAAAGGCATTTTGTATGCACGTCTGTGATCTTGAAATGGCTGTGACGGGTCTGCGCAAGGTGACGTGACAGGTGTCAATCAAAAAGACAAAAGTACACTCAAAGTTGTCAATGTAATCAGTAAATGTTGTCATGACATAATTTTCCTGCTCAAAACATACTCAAAAACAATTAAAAATGAGCGCCCATAAGCAAAAATGTCAGATTTTAGATTACTCACTTCTGGGAGGTCCTGCCAGCCACACACAAGTGCTCTCTAAAAACCATTGGGTTGAAAATAACTCAGTTTAGGCTGTTTTGCAACCCATTTCTGGGACAAATATGGACAAAACCAACCGTGGGTTATTTAAACCCCTACATTCTAAAAAATGCTGTGTTAAAAACAACCCAAGTTGGGTTGAAAATGGACAAACTCAGCGATTGGGTTGTTTTAACCCTGCGTTTGGGTTAAATGTTTGCCGAACGTGCTGGGCAGTTTTATTTAACCCAAGTATTGTTTAAAAATTACTATATGGCTGGCTTAAAATTAACCCAAAATAGGTTGGAAATTAAAAATCAGACACCTAATTACTAGAGGCAACAATAATCAAAAGGTGAACATTTATTAATAAGCAATTTAATAAATGTTTATTGTTCATTAAACATATTAATAAGTGTTCATTTATTAAACATTAAACAAATATTAATAAATGTTAATTTCCAACCAATTTTGGGTTCATTTTAAGCAAGAAATATAGTAATTTTTAAACAAGCTGAGTTATTTAAATCTACCCAGCATGTTGGGCAAACATTTAAACCAACTGCTGGGTTAAAACAACCCAGATGCTGGGTTTGTCAATTTTCAACCCAACTTGGGTTGTTTTTAACCCAGCATTTTTTAGAGTGTAGCATGCTGGGTTGTTCATTTAACTCAGTATAATGGGTTGATTTATGCTAGTCTCTTAATTTTTACAGGAATACTATAGCTAACCAGTAACGCTGAGTTGTTGTAATGTCAGATGATGGGGAGGGGTGTATTGTTTCAACTGTCAGTGAGATTGACCCAGCCACTAACCAAGTGGCTGCATGGGTAACACAAAAACTTGGAAAAAATAACCCCCCCAAAAAATGACCCAACAGGCCCTTGGAAAAAATACCTTGGAAAAAATAACCCCCCAAAAAATGACCCAACAGGCTGTTGAGATGGATGGGAATACAAATAGATCAGTTTCTACAGGTATTATAGACTTCCTTGTGTTAACGAGCTTAATTAAGCAACCTGTTAACCCGGTCTGGTGTTACACCCCTTTATTTTTCTCCCTCCTCATCGTTTGAGAAGAGTTTCTGAATCGTTGCGCTATGAAAGCAACAGAGGTAGCTTCGCTCTGATGGATGATCCAGTAAGCTGAGCAGAAACCTTGAGTGTCAGCCACAAAACCTTGAGACGGGGAGCACATAATGAACCTCCCCTTCAGCAAGCCAAAGAAAGAAAGAGAGGGAAGGAGGAGAAGAAAGACGAGATAAATAGACAAGGCTTGGGGGAGAGGGAAGTGGGAGGAAGGCTTAGCATTAGTGTGTATGGCTGCATCCCAATTCACATACTTATACTTCACGCTAAAAGTATGCTTCTCTGAAAGGAAAGTACATACTTGTTTGAGCAATATTCATGGACTAGTGGGTCACAATATGGGTGAGTTATTTCAGTCCAATAATGAGTCAAGAAAAAGATGCTCTTCACTTCTGAATACGCCTACTTTCCTTATATAAAATGCCAAATGTAGCTGAGGAGCCATCAGATTGGAAAAGTTGAAAAATAAGATAAGAACTGTATGCTGGGTGGCTCTTTTAAGTGTAAGTTCTTTAGGTACTATCTTAAATTGTTCATGGTATAATTTAATATAAATTACCATTCAAATTTTGGGGTCGGTTCGAAGTTTTTGAAAGAAGACTCTTCTGCAAATCAGCTTATTAGAATGATTTCTGAAGGATCGTGTGACACTGAAGACTGGAGTAATGATGCTGAAAATTCAGTTTTGTTATCACAGGGAAAACTTATATTTATTTGATCAAAAATACAGTAAAAACAGTAATATTGTGAAATATCATTACAGTGTACAATAACTGTTTTCTACTTTAATATGCTTTAAAATATGTTTTTCCTGTGATCAAAGCTGAATTTTCAGCATTTTTTAAAATAAAATCTCTAGTAATATTATAAATGTCTTCACTGTCACATTTGATCAATTTAATGCATAATTGCAAAATATTTTTTCTTTCACAAAAAAAATTTTTTTCATGATTTATCACATTTTTTCTTTTGTCAAATCAACTTCAATAATTAATGTGGTTCAGATAACATAATATTTTGAGTTTCTGTTGATTAAACCAATCGCCTTCATTGTATTAACTCAAATTTTTAATTTCAATGAACTCAAATTTTTAAGGCAGCCAGGTAACTTACTTCTTTAAGATAAACCAACAATTCTTTTTTACAGTGTGCTTTTGAACAGTAGTGTAATTTAATGTCATTTTATTTTTATTATTAGATCACAAGAACAAACATGGTGCACACTTGCATACCTAAAAACATGCCTCATCAAAAATCGAAAAATAAGTTAATTCACCCCACTGAAAATGGAAGATAAAGTTGTGTGCATTGCATTATAGGATAATTCACATTGTATAATTCACATTTTGTAGTCATATGGGTATTCCATGTGTATAGAAAATGTGCATAATACCCCAAGCTGTACTTGCTACATACTGCATAAATAGCAGTAGAGTATTACAGTATATGATATTCTGAACATAACCTCTGGGCTTGTACTGTATATAGGACACGTAGTATGAGAATTGGGATGCAGCCTGTGTGTCTGATAGAGTAAGAGAGAAATAAAGAGAGATATGGGTGCTTACAAAGCATGTAGTGTCCGCTGGTATAGCTGCCAATTGGAAGTAACGTACTGCCTGCAAGAGCAAATTAGCCTCCAGGGAGTTCTTCACCTCAAATTGAAATTGACAGCAGGTGACACTCACAAACTCATTAAAATACCTCTGGCAGAGGTCAGCCTTATGCTGGGCCAGCGCAGGCCAGACAGTCTATCAACAGGGGGGAGATAAATAAATATTTCTTCCAGGGTCGGAAACGGGGAGGAGTTTTATTTCTGGCCTTTCGAATTATTTAACTCAATAACTTGTCCAGGGAGTTCAAAGTATTCTGGGTGGTACGACCTGCAAAGTTTAAATGCTGCTTGTTATTTATTGCCAATAAAGTTTTTATAGCTGTTTGGCCAGTGCGTTTAGAGGCGAGGTGCTGTGATAGATCTCATTTAGAGAATACTAACCTGATGTTCTTTGTGAATTTGGCCACATAAATCCATTTGTGCACCTCTTTTGAGGCATTTGGCTTGCAGAGTGAGTCATGCGGTCAAGTTTTGGTCTGTTTGGATGAAAGCATGTGCCTCAGTGTCCGTCCCACCCATATGGCAAGCGCTGGTCATTAGCAGTGATTTTTGTTTCTCTGTCTCTTTTTCTCTCTCTTTCAATTCATGACTAGCGGCGCAGCTTGCGTGTGCCAGCCATTTAGCATTTGCAATATCGACTGCTGATCTTTTCTGATTCAGTTTAATCCACTAGAGTCGAGTGGCGTGCAGCGTGTGGCATGCATGGAGGGAATTAGGTGTCTCTCAGGAAAGATTTTGAAAACATAGGCAGCTGACTGTTATATCTTCCTAACTGTGATAAAACTTCATGTGCGACTGATATGAAGCGCTCTACGTGGGTAGCATCTCATTGCATGACACTAACCCCAATGGATTCATATGTGAGCTACATGTTCTTCATGTGAAGACCACTATTTTTTAAAAAGTCTTTTTTATTATTTATATAGTGCCTTTCAAACATTTTTCCTGATGTTTTGAAACAGTATGATAATACATTTTTAAATGGATTCAACTAGGCCACTGTACATATATGGAGTCTGAACTATTTTATAATATTAGTTACATAATGTGAACCTGTTTTGCACTGATGCATGGTTTATCATTCATTTGTTATGAATCATTTTGATTGAATGTACTTTATAAAAAAAAAATGTTATTTTCTGTTACCGTTATATAAAATAAATTTTCTTTTGAGAAAAAAAAGTCTCTTCTGATCAAAATACAGTAAAACAGTAAAATTGTTAAATATTATTACTATTTAAAATAGCTGTTTTCTATTTGAATATATTTTAAAATGTAATTTATTCCTGTGATCAAAGCTGAATTTGCAGCATCTTTTCTCCAGTCTACAGTGTCACATGATCCTTCAGAAATCATTTTAATATGCTGATTTGCTGCTTAAAAAACATTTCTTAATATTATCAATGTTGAAAGCAGTTGTGCTGCTTAATATTTTTGTGGAAACTGGGATTTTTTTTTTTTTTTTTTCAGGATTCTTTGATGAATAGAAAGCTCAAAAGAACAGCATTTATTGGACATAGACATCTTTTGTAACATTGTAAATGTCATTATGGTCACTTTTGGTCAATTTAATGCATCATTGAACCTGAATAAAAGTATCTTTTCTTTAAATTTAGTATATAATTTAATTTTATCCATTAGACTTTGGCTTAAAGGTGACTTCATTCTCTTTTTCACCCATATTCAACATTTTCCTCTTTTTTTTTTTTCTCTCTACTGGGTCAAGCTACCCTTTTCGTATCCACTCCTGGTCGTTCCTCCTTTTAGCCCCCAACTATCCCCTACATCCGCCCATATACTCTTCACTTCCCTCATCCCCCTCATCTATGTGTGGGGGTTAGATGTATAAGAACGAAAAAGCCTAGGCTTGTAGAAGGAGAGGCCTAATGAAGAATGTATCGATTTCCTATAAGAAGGATTTAATCAAAGTCCCACGACACATCCACTGGGACAGAAGCCTCGCTACAGCACCAAATTACACTTCATACACCATCTATTTTTCAGCCACAGCGATAAATGGAGGTGCCGAGCAGATAGATGAGAGTCCCTTCAGCTCGTTCATCATACCCAAACTAGGGGAGGAAAGCAAAGTGATTGAGACGGGCAGCAACAACAGCCAATGATAAATAGACCGGGAGGTGTCAAGGGGGCGGAAACAGCATTCACTATTGGAGGAGGAAGCTTTAATTGAATTTGGGAAGAGAAGGTTATATAATGAATGATTCATTTGATCTATAAAAAATATATGACATTATGTCAGTGAGTGCTATGTTGTTGTTGTTGTTGTAGCATAGAGCGTTTGTAGTTTATTAGACAGTAAAGATAAGTAATTCAATTGACTGAACTGTTACTATGGATCATTATGCACTACAGTGGAGGAAGTTTACGTGCGCAACAAATCTGATGTGGATTTGCATCAGCAAAATGCTGTTTGTCAGCAAATACAAGGATTAGCATTTGGATTTGAATATGCAAATTTTACACAAACAAGCAATTTCTATATTTGGCCAATTAATACCATAAAAAATGTCCTCTAAGTGTGATTATCCCTGATTTTGTAGAAATAAAGAAAACAAATATTATTTCAGTGTATTTGATTTAGGGATATTCTGCTTGAGAAGAGGCCACAGAGAATGATTATCTTTGTCACTAGTAAGCAACCCTGTAAGTGAACTTGAAATTAAATTTGATCCTTTATTCTCTCTTGACCCTATTTTCTCTCCTAATGCATTTAGCAGGTCTTATTGTAGCGCTGAAACCCTAATAGTAATTGTTTAAATTTTTAAGGATCAGCGTTCTCCCCTAAAAGTGATCGTGCAGACCAAACCGTCAGTCACAGAGACTTGAGACTTTGAGGGCTGGTAGTACTTACATCATCTACAACATCAAAAAGGCTCGCCCTGATCGGCCTGATGGGGACACTACAGCAGTCAAAAGTATAAAATGGCTCATAACTCCTGACTCCATTAGGTGTAGGCTCAAGTGTCTTATATTGCTGGAATCCTTGGCTCAAGATGGACAAAATACATGCCTTGCGAAATTTTTGGGTATTTTGGATTTTTTGAAAAACCAAAACTAGTCCTAGGTTTTTGGCCCGATCGGAACCAAACCAGTGCAGCGTGATTCTCCGGAGTCTAAAATAGCTACAACTAATGAACGAAATGAGATATTTTCACCAAACTCAGCACACCTATGTAAGAGCTCATTTTGTGGCCGCGTGAAAAAGGATGTGGTGACTGGCCACTTGGTGGCACTATAACAGCAAAAATACTTGAAAACGGCTATATACTTCACCATTAGTCTGGTTAACTTGAAAATTGGCATGCGGTGTCAGAGGTGCTATGATTGTCTATGAGGACATTGACGTATCTCAAAAAACATGTCTTCCATCAGCCAATGAGTTTTGAGCAGCCATCAGACAAAGTTAATGGAGGCCGATAGGAACCAAACTCGCTGGGCCTGTTTGACTCACAGCCTGTGAAATTCAAAAGAAATCAGCCACCAGGGGGTGCCTTCGCATTTTTTTAACTTGCGTAAAGGATTGTGTATAACGCTATTTTTTTTGCACACTCCCACAACATTCATACCGTATGGTAGAACTCCTCATTCTGAGCAACTTTGCCTGTAGGACTGCCTGTCTCCCATCGAATCTTTCGTTAAATATTGGAGATTATTTCAAAATCCAACTTTGGCGAACTAGTCCTAGGTTTTTGGCTCAACCTCGATAACTGTTAAAAAGCTTTAATAACTATATATTTCCTATGGTAAATTGCCTGTATTGGCTGTAAATGGTCTTTTCCATCTATGATCAAGATTGCAGGTTTGCTAAATAAAACATAATATCTTTTTGCGCGTGTGCTTAAAGTCCCCCTGAAATCAAAACTTAAGTTTTTTAGCTTTTAGTATGAATATGTTAGCCTTAATGTTATGAATAAGCTGGTGTGTTCCAAAACAATGACAAAATTCACATTTAGGAGATATAAGCATTCAAAACTTACAGTCTCTCTCTTCCGCTAAAATGGATCATGGATTTTCATGACATCACATCGCACTTCAGCTTCTCATCAAGTCTTCTGTCCAATCAAATGCTCTCTAGAATATGCAGTCCCACCCCCTCCTACACTATCAACAGACAAGCTGCAGCTGAAATCGGTCATTTGTTCACACATTTACTAGTTTCTACATGGTTAATGGCACATAGTGCACTATATAGAGAACAGGGAACGATTCAGACAGTGTAAATATGCTTTCCATTGACGCGAATGAAGTCCGTTTTCGCATTAGTGTCACGTGAACCGACGCAGTGCGAGCACAGTCTGCTCTGGCCCAGGGACACGAGAGCACAGAGCGGATCATATCCGCGAGTCGGACCCATTAAAATTCTGCACAGAAAGCTATATTTTAAAGTAATATAGAGGAGATTAGGAGGAGAAATGGTTAAATATTAAAAGGAAACAGAGGTTTTACTGAGTTTAACGACTCTGGCCGAGCTGTGATATAAACGAAACGCTATTGGCTATTTTAAAAAAAGGGCGGGGCTGTTCGATATATCACCTGTCTTCCTGTTTCAGTTGAAATCACGTCAACACATTGAAAAATGCTGTGCATTATAAAAAACTTCAGCGGGCCTTTAAAGGCCTTAAAGAGCTTGAACCCCAATAATTGTTGCTTGCAGCTATATTTATTATTATAACTAAAACTACAACTAAAACCAATTTACTTGACATTTTACTTTTACATTAACATAACATACTGTTATTTGAAATAAAATAAACATTACCTAAGATACAATAAAATATATAAAAAAAAAAATGTAAACATTTTATTTCAGCTAGTTGGCAAGGCAACATTTCTCATTTTCATTTAGTGTGAACTGATGTGCTTAAAAAACTAAAACTGAAATAAAAATGATATAAATAAAATCTATAGACATTTTTAAAAAATGACAAAAAAAGAACAAAATTACTAAAATGTAATGATATAATGATATAAATCTCAATGATATAAAATAACACTATTGTGAACAACTCATTGGTGCATGTTATTTAAAGGAAGAAAATCTTTTTTCAAGCTTCCATGAAAATGTAATAACTTGCATCATCTCTGAAACTTTTTTTTTGACTAACAACACAGAGGCTGTGCATGTAGGGGAAAAAGGTTTTTTTTTTTTTTTCAATAACAAAAAGTCTTTTGTCAATAACACTAGATAACATTAAGGCAATACAATTATGCCAATAAAGCCAAATAATGATAGATCTGATAAAGAAATGTATCCACTGAGATACATACTGATGGAAGCGCTCTCACAAATCAATTAGACCTTTCGCCTCCGCATCCCGGATAAAAAGCCTCTTCAAAAGAGGTGTTTCAGAAGAGAAGTAGACCCTCACAATCCACAATCACATTTAGGTTTGGCTTCATTCTGATATATGCTTTCTCACTCATAAATACATCCCATTTCTGAAGTGAAATGAGCTGCAAATGCCGTTGACTTCAAAGCGTTTTTCAATTAGAAGGTACACACACTTTAGAGACTTTTTCTCCCCTTTTTCTTATCAGGCTACAAATGAAGGGCCTTTTATGTTGGTGTGTTACTATGGTGACTAGTTATCCTGTGCGAGCTGTGCTTGAAAGACCCCCACTGGTAAAGTATGCTGTAAATAGTTGTACAATAGTTCATCTGCATATCTACTCCTTGATTGGAGTGGCTGCAGTGGCGTGCCTCTTGGGCAAGAGAAGTGAATCTAAATAGTTTTGCTCCAGAAACATCAACTAAATCAAACCCGTATTGTTGTGTGAATACGACACAATCTTAGAAAAAGAGCGAATGTCCGCTGTTTGCCTCAAGAGTTATGGCGAAAGCTAGAATTAAACATAGTCTTTTCTAAATGAGTGATTCATGCATAAAAGACTGATTGGGAACTCATAATGAATGCAAAAAACGTCACACAAAAAGCTTTGCACACATACCATGTACCACAAACAGAACACAAGAAAGTTTTCTGATGCTTTTATTTTTTAGAAAAGTTGTCAACTTTTGATTGTCTTTTAATGTCATGCTGTTTGTTAGAGAAAATTTTGTCGTTTTGGTAACACTTTAGATTAGGGAACACATATTCAGTATTAACTAGGAGTTTTCCCTCAGTAAACTCTTAATTATTGCTTTATTGATAATAAGTGAGGTAGTTGTTGAAGTGGGTTCAGGTATGGGGTAGGGTTAAAGGGATCCTTGATTATGATTTCACTTTTTAACTTTAGTTAGTGTGTAATGTTCCTGTTTGAGCATAAAAAACATTTGCAAAGTTACGACGCTCAAAGTTCAATGCAAAGGGAGATATTTTCTTTTACAGAAATCACTTTTTAAGGACTACAACAAATGGCTGTAGGGACTACAACGAGCTTCTTCCCGGGTTGGTGACATCTCAAACCACAAAATTTACAAACCCTGCCCCCAGGAACACACAACAAAAGGGGTGAGGCCATGTTGGGCTGCTTTAGAGGACACCAGAGACTTATATTACATCTTGTAAAAGGGGCATTATAGGTCCCCTTTAAGGGACCTTAAATATGGTCATGCAGGATAAGGCATTAATATGTGCTTTATAAGTACTAATAAATATGCCAATATGCTTCTAATATGCATGCTAATAAACAACTAGTTAACAGTAAATATGTGTTTACTAATCTAAAGTGTTACCAGAGTTTTTCTCTTCTATCATCTGGTGATTTCAGGGGAAAAACACTTCAATTCAGGTTCTGGGATTTTAACATATCTACAAAGACACTCCAAACAACAGATGTTTTTATATAGGCCAGTGTGCATTATTTACGATATTCTAATCCAACAGAATAATAAACACCTTTAGAAGAAAGAAATGGGCAGCACACTCTCAAAATGTGGATTTGTTTGTCATAAACTATTCCTGCATCTCATTTGCCTGTTTTCTCTCGCCCAACACCAGTTAGTCCCTCTGCGTTAATCCACACATGGATTGTCACATCCTGACAAATGGTCCAGCAGTCAACACATGCTATATATAGCAGTCTGCTGGGTGGTCTTTAAAATGCTGCTTTTTCAGTCTCACTGGCAGTAAAGTGAATTGCATGAGCTCGGGTGAATGTTACTGTTGCTTGTCAGATGGAATGGCTGCAGTTCTCATGTGGTCTCATGCAGTTGCCAGGTCAGTGCTTTCTGCTTGGGTCATCCTTGATTCTTTGACCTAATGTTTACTCTAAAGATTAGGAGATGTCTGTTCAGTTCAACAGTCGTTCTGGACAGGTCCCTCGACTAGCTTTTACTTTGATATTAAATTGCATATGTATTACATATATAGTGTGTGTATATGTGTGTGTGTGTGTGTGTGTGTGTGTATATATATATATATATATATATATATATATATATATATATATATATACACACACACACACACACATACATATACATATATATAGAGAGAGACATTCACACCAGTGGCCTGCTGGAGGTCATTTTGTAGGGCTCTGGCAGTGCTCAGTTCCTCCTTGTACAAAGGAGCAGATACCGGTCCTGCTGATGGGTTAAGGACCTTCTACAGCCCTGTCCAGCTCTCCAAGAGTAACTGCCTGTCTCCTGGAATCTCCTCCATGCACTTGAGACTGTGCTGGGAGATACAGCAAACCTTCTGGCAATGGCACGTATTGATGTGCCATCCTGGATGAGTTTGACTGCCTGTGCAACCTCTGTAGGGTCCAGGTATCGCCTCATGCTACCAGTAGTGACACTGACCCTAGCCAAATGCAAAACTAGTGAAAAACAGTCAGAAAAGATGAGTAGGGAAAAAAATGTTAGTGGCCTCCACCTGTAAAACCATTCCTGTTTTGGGGGTCGTCTCATTGTTGCCCATCTAGTGCACCTGTTGTTAATTTCATTATCACCAAAGCAGCTGAAACTGATTAACAACCCCCTCTGCTACTTAACTGACCAGATCAATATCCCAGGAGTTTAACTGACTTTATGCTATTCTCGGATTAAAAAGTGCTCCTTTAATTTTTTTGAGCAGTGTATTTAATGCTTTGCTAGGGTCACTAGGTGGTTATTAGGGTGTACTTGCAAAAGGAGTCACTGAAAAAGGCTCACCACTAATGCACAAACAACAGCAGAGATAAAAAAATAAAAATAAAAACGAGAAAGTCTAAATGTTGTTGGACTACCTGTTGTATAAATAAAAACTCTGTTCTATTCAACCATGGCAACTGTATTGATATTTAATTCTTACTATTGGTTTAGATTTAAGATTTGAATTGGATCCATAATTACCTGCCTAAAGCTGCTGTAAGCACTTTCTGCACATTTCTATTTTAAAAAAAGTGAAAAAAAGTTTCCCCTTAGTCAAACTGATAGTCCGCTCCAAATGATGTCATTGGCAAAGAGCCGTTGTCTTAAAAAATGCTTACAGCAGCTTTAAGTCTTATTCTTACACAATATGTGCACTTTCAGATCAGTTGAGTACAAAAATGTCTGCCAAGACCTTCCTAAAATTTGGTTTGTAGACATTATGTTGAACACTGAAGAGTGCTTAAATGTATTCACCATCATAAACAACTAAACTAACAATATTTAAAGTATGTAACTAGATTTTTAGCCTACATCTTCTGAAGAAAATGTGCTTACCCTTGCAAAAGTCACTGCCACAATGCTTTTTTGTTTTGGGTGGTTGCCAGGGTGTTTCTTTGTGGTTTCTACGGTATTCTTAGTATTTTTAGCTTGTTGCTAGGGTGGTGACTTTCTGACTCAAGTCCGTAGCTCAAGAAATTTACATTTATGTATTTGGTAGATGTTTTTATCCAAAGTGACTTACATTGCATTCAAGCTTTACATTTGCATTTCCCGGGAATCGAACCCATGACCTTGCCATGCTCTACTATTTGAGCTACAGAAAGGCACAAACAGTGCACAACAAATTATGCACTGAAGTTTAGCGTTTTTCAAAGCCCCTAATGCTGATTATGCAATATAGTAAGTGCCTTAGCAACACCACCAATTATGATATTCTGCTAGTGCTTTGTTACAAAAATGCACCGCTCTTCTTGTAAGTAAAGCTAGCAAACAGTATCTATTCTTACCGAGAAACAATGTTAAGCATTTTTATGACAGTGCCATGTCACTTTAAAATAACAGGCTGAGATGCAACATGATTTTTTTTGTTGTTGCTTTGGGCCATTTTGCTTTAGGCTCATTTGTTTTGAATCCGTAAAGTGAACATGAGGCTAATGGAATTGGTTGTTTTTGTCTTATTATGTACAGTTTGAAGCACTTCCCTTGTTATTCCCTTTCTAAAACGTGCGTGCATACAGAACGAGAGGGGGAGAGAGTCTTTGCAACATTAAATCTGCATTAACTCTGATAAACCAAGGACCAGCCCCGGCAACTTGAATAAAAAGTGCCAGAGGGTCCAAATCTTCCCTGGCGTCTTAGTGATGGCGTGCCCTCTGGCCTAGCTAGGCTACAAAGGCCACAGAAGTGCTGCTGCTTTGTTGATTTAGTAGTGTTCAGCTAAGGAAGGGGAAAGTCAGTCTTCCCAAAGGAACAGTCCTAAAGCCCAATAATTTTATGATATATCTGGTTGGAAGAGCCAAAGCAAGACTTTATCAGCAATACCAGATGTAGCCTGGAGCCATTTAGAGCTGTCTCGAGGAAAAGGTCTTCTCTGTCTCTGGGCATACTTGGATGAGTTTATGTAAAATAGGAGTCTTTTTATTAATATTTTTGTATGTGCTTTGGTTTGATACAGTATATGTTTTGCACTTATCCATGGGGGGTGAAAAGAGTCTGCTTTCGCCTTAGGAAGGCAGACAGAAGTCTTTTTTTGTCATTTTCTCTGCACTTGACTTCAATTTTACCTTCTTTGGAAGTTGCACTGTTCTGAAGGTTCGAATATAGGTAGCATCTTGTGACATCTGTAATGAGAGGTAGGTAGTGGATGTTTGGAGTGTGTTTTTAATGCTCAGATCATGAAAAAATCTGATAGACTTTTAAGAGCTCAACCTATTTCTAAACAATATTTATGCAATTTGTTTGGATTAGGAGAATCATTGCATGAATATCTAAACACCAGGAGGTTTTAAGTGTTATATGTTTGTGCAGTTAATTTTGTGTGATTAATATTTTTTTTAATAGAGCAGTAAAATATATGCAATTAGCTAATCAGGTTCTCTGACCTATATGTATCTGTGCTAAGGAATTTGGGTTACATATTTTCAAAGACTATAGAATAGACATACAAAGACTATGAATGGGAGAAACTGCAATGCACGATATGGCTGAATACGACCCACCTTCTTAATCCAGTTCCAATCACTGATTGGTAAAGTCATTGCGTCACTTCAGCTGCCATTAAAATCCCATAGAAACCTAAGACTCGTGCTTAGGACTGCTCATGCGCATTGGCTGATCTAGCTTGAAACATAAGCTTTTTTTAACGCTATTTGAGCAAAAGTAACAACATTTAAGGGACAGTTCATGTCAGATTTTGTTGCTGATTTGAAATGTTATTTAACTTTTAGTTCGGCAAGCAGAGATTTTAGGATTCCCCCGTTCAGGTAGATAGGACTTGGTCTTAGATGCTCGAAATAGCTGCCTGGAGGCATTGCAAATATGGCCGCCGAGTGAGCAAACTTTCCTATAGTATGATAAGTGCTGTTTCAACTATGTCTGTATTAGTTAACTTATAGCATAGCATACTGATACCCGATTAGCTTGATAGCTTAGTTTATACATGCATTTGCACTTACCCTACATGTAATCACAATCATCTTTAATGTAATTATGTATTAAATTAAGTGTTAAATGTCCAGATATTTCAGTTATAAATAAAACAAATAAATGATGTTCAATTATTCACTTAATAAGCTATTATAATTTATTAATTAACAGTTAATCAAGTGTAAGAAATTACGTTGAGTTGGTTTTATCATGCACTAATTAATATAGTAAGCTATATGTCTATTTTAAATTAATACCATTCATATATACTTAGGATGATCATTAACTGACAGTTTGGAGAGACCCAAGTCTCTTTCTTCAGCGACTCTTTCTTCAGGTTACATCCTTATGCCAGCAGGTGGCGACAAGTTGAATCATTGAACCATTCATTAAACCGATTTGTTCAAAAACACTGATTCATCCAGAAACAAAACACACTTGTGTTGCTCTGAGACGTTAGAACTACTTAATTTGTCAAGCTATTTTTATTTTTGAAGGAAAAATAGATAAAGTAAATGGGGAATATTGTGCCTAAAATGTAAGTTACTCAGTTTTAGCTGTTGTGTAAAAGCAACATCAAACTTGACATCACAAAGTCGGTCTACTGCACTTGGCCGCTGGTTGGCTACACACAACACTCACTATGAATGTGATATTGCATAATTATGAATACATAAAATACATTTTGTTAAAATATTAAACCATGCCATATGCAAATGTTAATAAATATATTTTAAAATAATAATATTTCATTATTTTTAATTTAAACGACTGGAAATTTTCATGCCATAATATTTGTTAAGACCCTCATTGTCCTCTTTGTTTCATGTTTTTCATGCGGGCATGCCAACACACCAACACACAATTGTTCATGTATTGAAAAAAGAAGCCTTACTGCACAAACGAGACAAAGCTATTTCCTTCTCTCTGCTTTTGTTTTTATGACTAATCACTGTGAACTTGACATATAGGTGCCTGTAGCTCAGAGGACACATAAACATATATAACCACACATACATACACACAAAACATAGCTGGTGCCAACCATTAGAATTATATTTCCCAGTGCTGCTCTCTCTTAGCATCAGCACATGCAACCACAGCACTGATCCAATAACTCAAACGGGGAAGAAAAATAATCAATACTGTCATCCGTTCGTCTGCAGCACCCCCCATATCCCTCGTCATCCAGCTCACAGTGAAGTATGACACCCAATGACCTTCATGCATCCATTGGCACCCCGTGTTTATTTTCCTCTGCTAATTATTCTGTGGTTTCAGAGGCCATTGGTAATAAGCAAGACATCAGACGCTGACGGGAAATTAGCGAAGTGAGATAGAGAAAAGGAAAAGAAGGGATGAGAGGGGACCTCATCATTACAAGCACACTCGTTTATTCTGCGTTCTCTTTTATCTCTGGCAACACCTGCCCTCAGAGTCGAGAAAAAGGAAAATAGAGAATTTGGAGCTGATGCGTGCCTGGTTTTTTTTTTTTTTTTTTTTTTGGGGGGGGGGGGGGGGGGGGGGGGTAGTAGAGTTATAAATTTGACACAAGCAGCCACCAACCATGTGTATTTTCCTCAGCTGCCGTGCCGCCTGGTTTAAAGGGATAGTTAATCTAAAAATGAAAATTCTGTCATCATTTGCTCACCCTTGTGTCGCTGTAAACTCATTTGACTTTCTCTCTTCTGTGGAACACAAAAGGAGAAATTTTGAAGAATGTCCTGGCCATTGTGTTTAATATAATGAAAGAGAAAGAGACTGTCAAGCTCCAAAATCACAATAACCCATTATTCTAAAATTATTCTAAAAGTGGTCCATGTGATTTGTGCACTATATTCCGAGTCTTTATAAGCTGTATGATAGCTGTGTGTGAGGAAGAAACTGAAAAAGTCAATGAATTATAGACTGCTTTTATGATGTTCATTGCGACTGCATGTTTTTGTTTTTTTACCAATAATAACAGATCTTAACTATAGCATTCTGTATCTGCAAGATTATGAATATTTGCAACTTTTCACCTGCATTTTTCATGAATGTGTGAATAAGTGCTACCTAAGAGTCTGTATATTCATGACATGCTGAAATGTCATGTTAACTTAATTTAGGGCCCACAGGTTTTATGTTGTAAGTAGTTGTAATTTAAAGGGATAGTTCATCCAAAAATGAAAATTAATTTACTCACTTATTTAGTTATGGGCAGTGGCGGCTGGAGCTAAAAATATTTGGGGGGGGCGCAAACAAACCGAATTAGAAATACAGGACGGAATGTAATTGTTAAATAACCATTTAAGAAGTGATATAATGAACAAATGTAAATATGTAACGAATGTAATGCATGACAGAATGTATCATTACTGCTTAGCTAAAACATGGAAAATTCAGCATTTAAAGCATGCCATAATGTAGAGCTGGGCGACATGGCCAAAAAATCATATCTCTGTATTTTTCTCAGTATTTTGTACATTTTTCTATTTGAATTATAAAAAAATCTGTATTTAATTAAAACATGTTGTTTCACATCCTGCCCAATATTGTCCTACAAACAATGTTCATATTGAAGGCTATGAAAACATAGTGAATGTAACCGTGTAGCCTATGCTATATTATGTGCAAAAAAGAGGTCAAATCACATTAGGCCTACATTCTAACATTGTAACATTACAATCTAAAAACAAAATAATGCTTTTTAAAGCAGAATTTAAGTTCACTAAACTAAAAATGAAAATAAATAAAAACAAAAGCACCGACTAATTATTAGGCTATTTTGATTACCCTACTAAAATAGTCACTTTACAGTTACTGCTATCATAAAAATACATTTAGTTGTAGGTTTGAAATTCTACATATGGCACATTTATGTTCACCAACAACAAGAAATATTCAACAACAAATATTTTAGCAAACTGTATATTTTAGTCAGAATTATTGCGCTCCTATTCTATTGGCGGCGGCGCTCGTTCACAGTTTTTTATTTGTGTTTGTATAAGGCTCATCCACTCCTGACAGCAAAATGGAAATATTTTCTTGACTTTCTAACATTTACAGATGGAGAATATGTCTGTGAAATGTAAGTTGTGCATTGGGGAAATTATTGGATGTTACTTCAGCTTAAAGATTAGTAATAGAGGTTTGTTTGTTTCATACCAGTCGCTGCACGAATTAAGGTTACATATGATGACGAAAGCAGGTTAGTGCTAGCCCTCCCAGAACCCATAGATATTGCATTGCAGTGCCTGCCGTTCGAAAAAAAAAAATCTTTGAATGGAAGTCTATGAGAACACTCGACCAGAGTGAAATCGCCCCAAAAGAGGCAGTACTCCATAGAACGTGACTTGACACTGATTGGACTATAGCTTATATCGAGGTAGAACAAACAGTCTAGAGCAGTGACGGCTAGTGTAACACTGTGGTTGAATGTGATTGAAAAAATCCGTCCCTTTCGGACTTTTGTGGTGTGTCGCCCTATTGCCCTAATGAAGAAACCAGGTAACCAAACAGTTGATGGGCCCCACTGACTTCCATAGTATGGAAAAAAATACTATGGAAGTCAGTGGGGTTTTGTTACCGACATTCTTCAAAATATTTTCTTTTGTGTTCAGCAAAAGAAAGAAATTTGTACAGGTTTGGAACTACTTGAGGGTGAGTAAATGATGACAGAATTCTTTAATGAACTATCCCTTTAACTAATGGGAAATATTTAAATTTGTTTCCTTAAATATTCAACCTAATTTCCTAGATTAGATACATTACTATTCAAAAGTTTGGGGGTCAGTAAGATTTTTTAAATGTTTTCTGAAAGAAGAACTTATACTTACCAAGGCTGCATTTATTTAATCAAGAATAAAGTAAAAATCGCAATATTGTGAAATATTTTTACAATTTAAAATAACTGTTTTCTTTTTTAAAATGCACTTTATTCCTGTGATGAAAGTGTAATTTTCAGCATCATTACTCCAGTCTTCAGTGTCACATGACCCTTCAGAAATCGTTCTAATGTGCTGATTTGCTGCTCAAGAGATATTTCTTATTATTATCAATGTTGAAAACAGTAGTTCAGGATTATTTTATGAATAGGATGTTCAAAAGAACAGCATTTACTTTGAATAAAAATCTTTTGTAACATTATGAAAATCTTTACTGTCACTTTTGATCAATTTAATGCAAAAATCTTACTGATCTTACTCATTTTTCAAAGTGCATTTGCAATATTTAACATTCATCTGTTGGTCGAGGTGTAAGTTTCCCACTGCGACCCTGTGACTGATACTGGCAGTGACATACTGAGCATAACGAGGTCCACTGTGTTGCCAATATTGAGGTGTGCACAATAGGGAGGTGAGAGCTACGCTTGAGGGACATTCACCAATCAAACGGTGGTCTGCTCTTTACTCCCCGGAGTGATAACGGTGACAGCAGTGCTGCACAACTGACGCCCTTGGGTGTCTGAAAGGAAGAGGAAGAAGGCGAGCAAAGATGTGCAATATTTGGCAGTTTTTCTTCTTTATCTCATTTATACAGTTGTCTGCAACAATCATGCCACCATTTTGTTTGAGTTTATTTACATATTCATATGTTTAATGCATTTATTGCATATTATTTGAAAGATTGATTTAAATAAAATATGAATAAGTTACATTGTACACTGCATAAATGTAACTCATAGTAAAGGAACAGTTCACCCAAAAAATGAAAATTCTGTCATCATTTACTCACCTCATGTCGTTCCAAACCTGTATGAGATTCTTTCTTCTGTGGAACGTAAAGTCTCAGTGTTTTTTATGAATAATGACACAATTTTCAGTCATCCATTGCATTTTGTCACTTCATAGATCTACGGCGATTTTCAAGCATTACCTAAGTTACAATACTTTAGGGAAGATCATTCATACAAATAATAAATAATTTTTTAAATGGTAGACAAAACTGATTATTGGAGTACGTTTTTCAAGAGGATACTATTGCAAACGCAGCCTAGTACATTCCTAAAAATCTCTTTTTATTCTCCACGGAAGAAAACAAGTTGTACTCTTTTGGGGTTTATTCCTTAACAATCAAATAAAACAAAAATCTCTTTAAATCTCTGCTCGCACCACAATTGTGCATGCTGCACCCGGTAGAAAGCACCTGAGGAGCTGATTGGCTGATGAATTGATGCCTTCCTCAATACTCAGACTCTCATTTAGTTGCCTTAGGCAACCGTGGAGGAAACCTAATTCCCAAAGTGCTGTTTCCAAACAGAATTTGATGCTGTTTGATCCCAACAGAGGGCTATCAACATCTCAGGGAAAGGTACCAGACAGTTTCATGCTTGTTCGGTTTGTACATGCAGGGAGGGGCAGGTGGTCTTATTTCGAGCTATTAAGTGACCTCCAAACACATTTGCCTGTCTATAAAATACCGTTACTGACAGAGATGATTTTGGCACAAGCTCAAATAGAATATAAATTATCCCCAGCACCCACGTGCAGTAATCACTAGTGTGTGTGTGTGTGTGTGTGTGAGAGAGAGAGAGAGTTCAAGCACATGACTTTGTAAAGTCAAACAAAATTCAATTTGTTCTGCATTATGGCAATTACAGAGCTGATCAAGGGTAGTGTGCATGTATAATTGCTCATTGTGTTTTTACTATGATTGACTCATGGATCTGACAAGGTTTCAGTTTACTCATATTTTATATATGCTCTTTTATTATATTATATTATATTATATTATATACAAATAATGAAACTGTTACTATATATAAACTAAATACTTAATACGTTCAGAAGACTGAATAACTAAATTCAACCATATTACTTAATAATTGCAATAAATGCAGAAACTATTAACTAGTTGCTTATTAGCATGCATATTACTAGGATATTGGCTGTTACTAGTACTTATAAAGCACATATTAATGCCTTATTCTGCATGTCTACCATATTGTACATCCCTTTATATATGTATATATATATATATATATATATATATATATATATAATTATTATTATTACCAATTAACATGTTTTGTATAGCATTTTCCAAATTACTAATATTTTCCACAGTGTAGACAGAATCCATAGTTTAATACTCAGATGCACCTTTACAGCAAGTCTTGCAATAGATCAACAACAGTCAATAAACCGCACATAACTACACTGTAATTTTAAAATCTCAGTTTATCTTGTGTTCTTTAAGAAGTGTTGAATCCATTATGAGTAAATGATATACTCGTATGAGCACATTATCAGTATGCTGAAAGTGCTGAGAGTTCAGTTTAACACACTTTAACCTGAAATGTTACTACTACAAAATGCAAAACAGGCTTCAGGTCAGCAGTAAAGGCAGATGATCATCCATCCAGCCCCCCGGACATTTTAATAACCTGGTGTTAGTGTGTTGTGCAGTGCAAGCTGCTGCTTCTGGGAAACTCGTGTGGTGGGACAGCGCTGCCAAATCTCTGGAGAGTCAAACATTTGCGTGCCAGAGTCACATGCTTACCTCACAGTGCAGTATGAGAGAGAGAGAGAGAGAGAGCGCTCTGTGTCTCTATTCCTGATGGACCGCTTCGCTGTTTGGCCTGGACTCTATCCAATTCAATCTCTGCTCTGTTAATTTCATCCATTACACTGTTAAAAAACAGTTCCCTGTGCTCACCACATTACTGGTGATTAAATATGCCAGTTATACTTGTTGCACAGATGTATCAGCCAATTATTGATCGAACTGAAATTATCAGTATATTGTCCGTAAGCATGAAAAATGCTGATTAATATTAATAAAAAATAGTATTTTTAATAATAATTTATGAGGTATATTTATTGCATTGTACAGGGTTTTTTCTGCTCATAATCTAATCAATGAATACATTCAAGAATAAATGAAATCTGGAAATGAAAAGCATGTTGGATGCTTCTTGTATGAGTTAGATTGATGTTGTTGAGCATCAAAAGAATAGTCTTGAGCCATAATGATGCAAGTATTTGTGTTTATATGTGCACAGTTCTCTTCTTTCTTTGGTGAGAGTAACTTTTATTTTATATTTAGCATCAGAGTTTTTTCTAGAATGCCTAAAGTAGTTTTTCCCTTAACTTCATGTGGTGAAACATATGCAATATATTACTTGCATTAAATCACCAAAACAAGTAAGAGGTATTGCATCTCACAGGAGTCTGTGAATGGCATGCGCAGTGTAGAAGAAAAAGGCAAAATAATTATATTATCAAATTAATTTTTAATAAAATGATGCAAAATAGTTTCATGGCTTGTAAATTTTCTTTATTCATTTGGACCACAGTTGTGTCTCATGCAATACATAATGAAACAAACTGCTGTGAAAGAGCAAAAATATTATTTTTGTTGTAAAGAGTGAACGCTTAAAGTTCACTTTTTATAAATTCTTTAACTTTTACATGCAGTTTTGATTGCAATAATCACAATCACAGTGATAATGCTATGTTTTTCCACTGTTCCACAATTGGTAAAAATGGGGTTTATTGATTAGAGATTAAATAAGAGACACTATAATATTTTTAAGAATATTATTATTTGAATAAAGATGCAAAAGTGATCAAAAGTGACAGTAAAGACATTTATGTCACAATAAAATTTCTTTTTCAAATAAATGCTGTTCTTTAGAACTTTCCTGAAGTATCATGGTTTTCACATAAATATTAAGCAGCACAACTGTTTTCAACATTGAATAATAAGAAAAAATATTTTTGAATATCAAAGCAGCATATTAGAATGATTTCTGAAGAAATAATTTTTGATTGCTGAAAATTCAGCTTTGCCATCACAGGAATAAATTATATACAGTATGTTTGTTTATATATTATTATAATATAATATGTTTATTTAAATGTGTAATTCCAAAGCAAAAAAAAAAAAAAGTAGCAAAAGGACAAAGTATCAGTATCAGCCTCTCATTTTTTGTTTTTGTTTTAACTGACAAAAATATCCAAATTGGTTCATCCTTGTTTTTGTTTTTTGGTTTCATTTTGATTAAACTCATGCAAAATAGTACGCTTGAATGGGTTAATTGTGTGAATGACATAATGAGGAAAAATGGAAGTGCTGCAAACCCACAGCTCATTAAGTTAGCCGGAGGTAGTGTGAGTCTTTCAGCCGCATGAATGCTTCTGTCAGGATGCTGTCCAAAACGGCATGATGGAAGAATCTGGTCCAGTGTTTTCCCAGTCTAATCGATCATTTAATTACATTGCACGATCCCTAAACCTTTTGACACTTTCAACATCCGAACTCTTAGAAACTCTTTAACAGGTGTTAATGGGTCCCACGGAGGCAGGATTTTAAAGGCGAGTCTGAGCAAAGCATTGAATTGGCTGGTTATTTCTGCGAGCAGGATGATAGCGTGCAGTAAAAAGCACAGTTCAAAAACCTTTATTGCCCAGGTCCTTGTAACAAGGAGGAAAAAAGGCAGCACATGCTTCAAAGACTTGTACAATCCCCAGCAATGTGAGATATACAGAGGCGCTAGTAATTAGAGGAGAAACGTCTCTTTCACACTAAATGACCTTCCTGTCCGC